>NC_069505.1:10314394-10319394 GCF_027579735.1 Bombina bombina
CCCTCCTGGGAGACCAATTGTGGCCAGTACTAACTCTATCTTCTCTAATATTGCGATATTTCTTGATAAAATTTTAAGACCTTTTGTCATAGCCTCTCAATCTTACATTAGGGATACTGATGATTGTCTGACTAAATTGGAAAATATGCAATTGAAGGATGAAAAATATATTCTCTACTCCCTTGATGTTGTTACTTTGTATACCTCTATAACTCATACTAGTGGTATGGGGGCGGTGGCAAGTGTCTTGAAACTAAGTGGTAATCCCGGTAAATACTCTGACCCACAATGTGACTTTCTTATGGAATTATTGGACATTGTTTTAAGATGCAATTATTTTTTATTCCAAGATCAGTTTTTTGTCCAGAAACAGGGCACTGCAATGGGTTCCAATGTCGCTCCCAACTATGCCAACATATACATGAATATGTATGAAGAACGTTTTGTTTTTGAGAATTTTTTGTTTCAACAATATGGCGCCACCTGGTGGCGTTATATTGATGACATTTTTAGCGTGTGGTTGGGTGACACTGGAACCCTACTCAGTTTTGTTGATGATCTTAATAGCTGCTCTAGACATATTCAATTCACATTAACTTGGAGTGAAGAACGTATAGTATTTCTTGATACCTCTATCTATAGGGAACAGAATTCTTTGAAAGCAGATATTTATAGAAAACCAATTGATCGCAATAATCTTTTATGCTATGAGAGCGCTCATCCGTCTGCGCTTTTGAATTCTCTTCCCTATAGACAGTTTCTGAGTGTCAAGAAAATTGTATCTGATCCAGCTTTATCAAACTAGAGACTCATTGAGATGGGACATTTGTTTAGTGAACGGGGTTATCCTGATGATGTGATTAAATGCAATTTGGAAAAAGTTGAAGGGAGGTCTAGACAGGATTTAATCTATAATAAAAAGGCTAAAAAGGATGAAGGGTCAGGAGATAGAATAACTTTTGTCACAGTATTTAATAGACAAAGTAGGAAGGTGTTGACTATTTTGAGGAAACATTGGCATGTCCTGTATGAATGTAACCCTGACATTAAGGCCTTTAAGGATATCTTTATGCCTGCATTCAGACATGCTCCCTCTCTTAGGGATAAAATTATGAAAATTATGTTGGTACAGCTAAAGCTGGTGGCACTAGGTATATTACTGGTGCAAATAAAGGTTGTTACCCGTGTTTGGGGTGCTTTAGCTGCAGTAACATGATTAAAGGTGCTGTGTTTTTTCACCCCCATACAGGAAGGAAGTTTGATATAAATGGCTATTGCAATTGTAATAGAAAGTATGTTATCTACATTATTAAATGCCCATGTGGGCTCCTCTATGTGGGTGAGATGACACGTAAGGTATGTGAGAGAATGAATGAACATAAATCCAGCATCAGGAGGGGGAATTTAGATGCCCCGGTTGCATATTACTTTATCAAAGCTAAACATATTTTGCAACTTATTTTTCAAATCATTGAGCAGGTACATAGACCTAGGAGAGGTGGTAATAGGGAGATTCTATTAAAAAAGAGAGAGGCTTTTTAGATCTCTAAGTTAGGCACTTTACAACCCAAGGGTATGAATAGAGACCTGGATTTGTCTATTTTTCTATGAGATAACTTGATGATGAGTTTTATTTGTGATAGGCTGCGTTCTGTACATTTTTTATATATGTCATTTTTTAGAGTTAATATGCAATTTGTTCTTTTTGTATCGTTTGTTAAAGAACTATAAAATAAAGATGTCATTTTAGGGATTCACCATTAGAGGGTGATATGAATGTGAACAGGTTAAAAGTATCAGCTGATTGTTAATTGTTTCCTGATTACACCTGTGTATATAAGGATGAGATTTAGTGCTACTCTGTATCCACATGATTAAGGGGTAAAACCCCGAAATGTTGTGGGCTTTTGTGCCAAATAAACTTGGTGATAATTCATGCTGCTGCCTCTCTGGTTTTTGTCTACTTCAGGGGTTTGCAGGATCCCTGGCAGCGTGCAGCTGGTATATATGTGTGCTGGACTCTCTTTGATTTTGTAATACATAAGAGCCATAGAACTGACTCAACCATAACTATATAACAGTAACTTATTTATAACCTTAAATAAATAAAAACACAAACACAGAGTGTGGGAAAAGACCTGTGGCTCACATTTATTGTAGAACAAGAGAACCGGCTGAGGCAATGAGGCCAACTTATAACAGGTGGTGGAAATCTAGCTAGGAGAGAAAGCAACCCCCTGCTAGGAAGAAGGGCCGCGCCCGTGAATGCCTACACAAGCGGAGCTTAGCTGCACGCAGAAAGGCTTAGGGAGTTCTCAGCATCTTTATAATGGGGGAGGGACCCCCAGGCGCGCGCCTGCAGAGACCACTCTCCCCTGCACAGCCGTCACTCTACCTCTGATGGCAAACCGGGGCGCGGACCAACCGCCACAAGAGACAGCCCAACAGGCATAGCTCTTGCCGCCACACTCATAGGTGTAACAAAATAGAATGCCTCAAATTACATAAGAACAGGTCAATGCCCTTCTCAGAGAGGTGCACCCCGTCCCTTCTGTAGAGGCTCCTCTCAGCCGTTGTAATGTTCCCGTGTTCCACAACAAAACCTCCTGACTGGCCTAAGAAGATCCTAACCTCCCTGTTAATCTTCTTATGGACCTGAAAGGCTGCCCTGTGGGACTGCATGTGTCGCCACTCAATTCTGGGGATGAATGTTGGACCACCCTATTTTAGCATGAGGGACCCAAGTCTGAAAAGTGCACAGATCAGACTGAATTACTGCACTAAGCTGCTTGCACGGCAAGAGCCCTATATCATTCCCCCCGGCGTGGATGATCAAAACATGGGGTTTCTCCCACCTGTGCAACGCTCCATGCAGTAACTCAGGCAGACCCTGCCAAGTTAGCCCCCTACGCCCCAAGCATCTAATGGTGACTCTAGATGAGGGGAACCCCAGCTGACGCCCATCAGGTCTCGTGATCACTCGCAGCTCAGCCCAGTGGATGTAGGAGTGACTTGTGATCCACACTCTCAATGGACCGCTCCTCGGCCCTAAAAAGAAATAAGACTTAACTGGGGAACATTGTAAAAGAATTACTTACACAGTTAAAGGCCTAACATACAACAAATACCTCTTAGACCTCCATCTCCCCAACTCTCTAATATGGTCAGCAGACCAACCCAGACCAGCGGCGGTGGTATCCCCTCCAACCCTGAACGAATGAGGAGCAATGACCCTCGGGTCAAGGCCCACTCAAGATGCTGCCCAGCCCAAGACCCTACGGAATTGGAACCATCCCCGTGAACGAGGAATTGTGATGAACCCTCCGGACGCATGTCAATGTAGGCCCTGGTGAGTCTAACTGGGCAACAGGCTGAGCCCTCGTGGGCCGGCAAAGATATCCAAGCTCCTCTCCCTTCTTGTTCGGTTTTAGATCTAGGAAGAAATACAAGAATAGACGACTCGTAGTTCTTGACATGAGAGGCCTGAAGGCCTCAAGGCCTGTTCCTCGAGGGGGGAACCAATTCCTCCACCCTGAGTGCCCAGTGGAAAGCCAACCCGAAGGCAGCCAAGAACAGGGTAGCCTCATAGGCAGATGAACACACTGCCGGCAAAACCTGACACAAAGCAATCAAGCACTCAATAGTAACAGGTTCCCAAACGTCTTTAGTTCTGGGCACCATACGTCCCCAACCCGCTCATAAACGGTTTCGATAGAATCCTGATATTTCATGATGTTCAAAGCCTGATCAGGGAATTTAGTTTTATAACACAACGCATATACCCGAAAATATTTGCGCCACTCATCATACGTATCGGGCCTTTTGAACTTCTTGGGGCCCGTACCTTCCTCTGCCATTTCTTTCTGATGATAGGCCTCAGCCAAAAGTTCAAACATGTGAACATA
This sequence comes from Bombina bombina, assembly GCF_027579735.1. NCBI lineage: Eukaryota > Metazoa > Chordata > Amphibia > Anura > Bombinatoridae > Bombina > Bombina bombina. The sequence continues at coordinate 10,318,300 of NC_069505.1, forward strand.
TTTCCCGTCTTGAATCTGACGAACCATTTTAGATTTAAGATGCTCGTGCAGGCTAAATGCAGGCCACGGGTCTGTGTCACCATACATAGCCGCCTTCCGCCTATTGGTCGCCTCAGGGCTAACAACTCCCGTTGGCGCGGGAGGTGTCGGCAAAGGAACACGGGGCTCCATGCGGGATGAACCAGGGGGGAGGGGCAAACCCATGGCCTTCCTTTCCTCAACTAGCCATTTAACCATTCTATACATCATTTTCTGCCCCTTAGCCTCCAACCCCAGTGATCTATCACTCTCAGACCCCGAGTTATCAGATGAGGAACTAAAACCCCTATGCCCAGAAGACAAAATGGGCTTACCAGCTCCCAGGGGATGCTGCACCGGCAAAGTATCCAAGGAAGTCGAAGGTTGTTTCTGGCTCCGCTCCTCCTCACCACAACCACCAGGACTGGACTGCATTGGCACCGAAACGATCTGTGGCTCCATGATAGTCTGAAAAGAGAAATGCGAGAGAGGAGTACCACGGGGAAAGGACAAAGGCCCATCAACAAAGGCAACAATCCCCCCTGGGATTGTATTCCTACGCTCTATGCCACTCAAATGCATCACATCATCAGACACACTTTCCACGTGCTCATCCAAAACTGCATCAGCAAACTGGACCTGTTTTCCTAGGCACTGTTCTGTATTTTGAGAAACCCCTTGACACAAGCTAAGCGTTGAGCTAGGGGTCCTCTTGGCAGAAACCCTGGTAACCACACCCTGGGGAGCCCCACTGAGGGCCACGCCCGTCGGTGACACGCGCACACCCTGTGATGTGCTGCCGGTGCTGCGCGATGCGGCGACGCGGCGCCTGCTAGGCCGCAAGGTACTTGCGGCCTGCCGTTTGCCCCCTGCCTGTCTAATCAAAGCCTGAGGCCCTAACTCCAAAGATGCTACTGGCATACCCCCGGTCAGGCCTGCGGCCTGCTCATATGTGCCAGAATTGCCCCCTGCATGCGGCTCACTAACGACTAATGGCGTACTAGCAGCTCGCACATCTGCACCACAATTGCCCCCTGCCTGCGCACTAACAGCTACTGGTGTACCCCCGGTCACCTG
>NC_069505.1:10324394-10544394 GCF_027579735.1 Bombina bombina
TCCAATTCCATCAGCTCCTCGGCACCTGAAAGCGGCTCCACTTCAGCCTCCTCCATAGAGGATTTAGATGAAGAAACACCAATTAATACAGTACCAACCACTGTCAAGAAGAGTGGCCCTTTAGGCGCAGGACAAGAAGATCAAAAAGACGGAACATCTGCAAAAAATCTACCCGCAAAACAAAGAAATAACAGATAACAATTTGAATATTGTTAATCTTTCGGATTACCAACTAACAGATGAAGAAAGATCGCTCCTACAAAGAGGACTAGGCTTTGCTCCATCTAATAAGTTCTCAGTTTTTGAGACCATCTTGGATGTAAACAAGTTTGTCCGCAAACTAACGTTAAAAAAATTCTTCTTAGATAAACCTTCAGAAGAGAACAGTCAAGCTAACATCAATCTGAAGCATAACCCACTTTTGGGCCAACATCAAGAACTAAAAGACTTTAAAGACTGTTGCACCCTGGAGGTTATGAGAGACTTATCTTGCAGTGGGGATCAATTTAATGGTCTCGGAACGCATTTCATAACTCCTCCTATAACAAAAATTAGGGATTTTTATCCCATACAAGTTAGAGGGCAATACATTAATGCCTTTCAACAGTGTTGAAAGTGATCTGTTAGAATTGGCTAACAATATAGAGGAAAAGAGACACCACCACCACACTAACTTGACACACAGAGAATCTTTTGCTTTAAAAAAACTACAGCTCAATAAAAATTTGGTAGTGAGAAATGCCGATAAGGGTGGTGCTATTGTTCTTCTGAACAAAAGCTCTTACCTAACAGAGGCCAATAGACAACTTGCGAATACATCCATCTATCGCAAACTGCCTTCAGATTTGACTAATATTTTCAAAAGTAGTCTTGGGGACCTGTTGGAGGATGGTCTGGCTCTGGGAATTTTACAAAGAAAGGATAATGAACTCTTAATACCTAAGTCCCCAGTCATACCCATCTTCCACCACGTCCCCAAAATTCACAAGGATGTCCTCTCTCCTCCTGGTAGGCCCATTGCTTTGGGCATAGGCTCCCTTCTGGAGCCTGTGTCCGAATGGTTAGATTGCATCCTACAGCCATTAGTAGTCAACTTGTATAGCTATCTTAGGGACTCCAGTCATTTACTAGATAACTTAAAAAGCATAACATGGAAGGACACCTTTAATTGGGTAGTCATTGATATTGAATCCTTATATTCGTGTATCCCCCACGACCAGGGAGTTAGAGCTGTGAAATGGTTCATGGATAGAGATACATCTTACAAACAAGAAGAAAAAAATCTTCATTTGTGACTGTTTGGAGTACCTACTAACCCACAATTATTTTATTTTTGACAAGGAGTTTTACCTCCAACTCTCGTGTGCCAATTTATATGTGGGTTGGTGGGAACTCCAACAAATTTACTCTCATCAAAACTTATTTATACATGATATCATCTTTTACAACAGATTCATCGATGATATGATTTTCATAATTGAAAATAAGGGGGGAAGAGGTTTCTCACTTGCATGTTTTCTAGAATATTTAAATATCAATACTAGTAAATTGAAATTCACTGGTGAATCTAACCCCTCTACAGTGAACTTTTTGGATCTGACACTAGAAGGAGTGGTAGACGATGGCACTATTGTATCCAGTACATATAGAAAACCTACCGCGGGCAACACCATTCTACATGCCCAGTCAGCGCATCTTCCCCACCTCCTTAAGTCTATTCAAAAAAGTAAATTTCTAAGGTCTAAGAGAAACACTAACAGTGATGAGATTTACTTCAACCAATCCATAGATCTAAAAAATAGATTGTTCGCCAGAGGATACGACTCGAGTCTCCTGGAAAGAGCTCAGCACGAGGCTAAGGTTGAATGTAAAGCAAAACCTAAAAGATCACACAAGACTTTCTCAGAAAATTCAGTAGTGTTCAGCACCCCCTATTCTAATCAGTACAGTGAAGTTGTCAATATCTTAAAAAAACATATTCCATTAATCAACAATGACCCTTTATTATCAAATTCATCAATTAATTTTAAATTTGTTTCCAGAAAGCCGGAAACTTTGGGCTCTAGACTAGCTCCCAGTATGATACAAACAACTAATTCCAATTCCACAACTTGGCTACATAGTAACAGACGAGGTAATTTCAAATGTCACAATTTCAACTGTAAAGCCTGCAAATCTATCATTATCGGCAATCATTTTTATTCAAATAGTACGTTGAAAACATTTGAAATGCATTTCTATGCCACTTGCAGAACTAAATGGGTTGTGTATGTACTTAATTGCAACCTTTGCAAACAGCAGTATGTAGGTTAAACCTCCCGATAATTCCGAGATAGGGACAGGGAGCACCTGAAAGATGTTGAAAATTTTAACAAAAACTCAGCAGTTGCCAAACACTTCAATGGCCTGCACATAACTGGTGTTCCCAGTTTTGGAGTGCAGATCATTGAGGTGGTACACAAACCTACCAGAGGAGGAGATAGACGTAAACTCCTCACAAAAAGGGAGCTTTTCTGGATTTTGAAGTTGGAAACTAGACATCCTAAGGGTATCAATTTAGAATGGGATATTTCCTATTTCATAGATTAATGTATTATTTTTTTCATCTACACCATACAAAAGCACATTGCAATGCTTACTAACTAACAGCACATTATTCAATATTAACATTGATCTACTAAACACATAATCTTATATGAATTCCCTTTTTAATGTCCTAATATTGCCATCATACCTTTATGATCCTTTGCAATAGATACATATCATCCTAGGCTTAATTGGTAGCTATGGATTTGTTTCTTATATTGTCAATTAGACATTCTTCTTTAATTGTGTTTTCAGGCAATACACAGGTCATATATATTAACACAGAAAACATATTTTTCATTCTTATGTGTTTATTTTTCATGAGCCTGTTAGTATGCATACAATGATTTTTTGTACCTTCATTTTTATTATACAAATCTTGTTTTAAACATTTCTTAGGTGCTGCCAGTGTTCTGTTTGGGGCGGCATCCGATTACAGGTTAGTGATTGGATGGCTGTCCCCTTAAAGGGACATGAAGCCCATATTTTTTCTTTCATGATTTAGAAAGAGCATGTGATTTTAAACAACTTTCTAATTTACTTCTATTATCTATTTTGCTTTATTCTCTTGATATCCTTTGCTGAAAAGCATATCTAGATAGGCTTAGTAGCTTCTGATTGGTGGCTGCACATAGATGCCTCATGTGATTGGCTCACCCATGTGCATGACTTTTTCTTCAGCTAAGAATATCTAAAGAATGAAGCAAATTCGATAATAGAAGTAAATTGGAATGTTTTTTAAAATCATATTCTCTACCTGAATCATGAAAGAAAATGTTTGGGTTTAGTGTCCCTTTAAGTACACTGCAGATACCTTCAGCATATGTTCCTATGACTAAGCGCCACTAGGGGGTGTGAAACGCGTCGGATTGCTGTCCTTGTACACCTGCATTGAGATGCAGTTTTTATCTATTCCTCAATAAAGATTTTTGGCTTTTAACCTTGCCCCCGAGTGCTCAGATATCTGCCTCTTTTGGATTTGCACATCCCATGAACCTGCTACATGCTCAGCCCTGGGTGCTCACTGGCACTCACAGGTAGCTGTGCTGTCCCCAGAGTCACAGGCAGTTAACCCCAGACAGGTCTGGGTGCAAGAACCATAGGGAAATTAACAAAACAAATTAATACAACACACAGAGAAAATCCAGCATTCACTTACAAGCTCTCCACTAAGATTAAAAACAAAAATGGAAGAGTTAGTTACCGCATTTGGACAAATTAATACAACACACAGAGATCGGGTTGATTTCCGGCGATGTTTGTCCGCCTGCTCAGAGCAGGCAGACAGGTTATGGAGCAGCGGTCTTTGTGACCGCTGCTTCATAACTGCTTTGATACATATGCCCCATAGGGTCTTATATTTTTTTCTATAACTGTTAACTTTTATAATCAGCTTTTGTTAACAGGATACATAAACCAGTCCCAAGCAAAAAAAAAAAAAAAAAGTCTAAATACTATTTTTAGGTTGTCCATATCTGGGAATGCATCCAGAAAGTAATTAAAATGTACTATTGGCATAGCAATTGTAGACAGAATATTTATACAGCTTAATTTGTTCCTGGCATTCACGTAGATTACGAGTTATGCACGCTATAGGGAATTAAACGAACGCAACTAAAGTAGCGTTATTTAACCTCTATAACGCAGCCATTACAAGTTTCGAAACAGCCGGCTTGTGCATGCGATATGGTGGTTTTAAGCTCCATACCGCACAAAATACAAGCGCTGTTTTGACGTGCTCGTGCACGCTTTCCCCATAAACATCAATGGGGAGAGCGGGTCAGAAAAACACCTGCGATCCCTGAATGAAAAGCTCAGTAACGCAGCCCCATTTATGTCTATGGGGAAAAAAATGTTACGTTTCAACCTAACATAAACCCCATGTCTAAACACCCCTAATCTGCTGCCCCGACATCGCCGACACCTACATAATGTTATTAACCCCTAATCTGCCGCTCCCGATATCGCTGCCACCTAAATAAAACTATTAACCCCTTATCTGCCGCTCCCGATATCGCTGCCACTAAACTAAAGTTATTAACCCCTAATAATAAATGTAAAATTCAAAAGCAGCAAAATTCCCAAAACAATCGTCTCATGCACTCAGTGTATGTAAAACCTTGGTGCCGAAATTCAAAACTGATTAGAAGCATACAAACAAATCCACTCACATGACAGAACTGAAAGGATCGTAATATTCGATACCACACAAAACCCTTAGGGGGATATTTATCAAAGCCTCAACTGTGTTGCATTCGCCGGCACCAATACGCTCGCCTAACATCGCGGGCGCGTATCTCAATACGCTCTCCTTATTTTTTTAAAAAGCCGATAAAAAGATGCGCACCAAGTACGGGGCGATGAGCAGCAGTTATTGATCTTGCGTCTATTCGGCTTTTTCCCAACTTTATTTATACCCTGTCACTAAACGCCGCCACTATACTAAAATGTTTAACCCCTATCCTGCCTTTCCCCAACCCCGCCGCAACCTAAATAAAGTTATTAACCCCTATCCCGCCTCTCCCCGACCCTGCCGCAACCTAAATAAAGTCATTAACTTGTATCCCGCCACTCCCCGACCCCGCCGCAACATAAATAAACGTATAAGCCCTATCCCGCCATTCCCCGACCCCGCCGCAAACTAAATAAACAAATTAACCTCTAAACCTCTGGCCTCCCACATCACTACCACTAACTAAACCTATTAACCCCTAAACCTAACAACCCGCTAACTTTAAATTAAAATTACAACATTCCTATCTTCAAAAAAATTTAAACTTACCTGTATAATTAAAATAAACTATATTAAACTATTAATTAACCTATCCTAACTATTATCCTACAATTAAATTAAACTAGCAATTAAATAAAATAAATTACATATTAAAAAAACCTAACCCTACTCAAATTAATTAAATATACAATTAAACATTATTAAAAATACTAAATTACAGAAAAACAAACAAACACTAATGGCTAGATTACGAGTTTTTGTCGGTAAGGCTTGTGGGTAACGAGCAGTTTATGCTCACTGCTCACCTACAAACAACGCTGGTATTACAGGTTTTTTTAAACCCGGCGTTAGCCGCAAAAAAGTGAGCGGAGAGAAAAATTTAGCTCCACATCTCACTGTAATACCAGCGCTGCTTACGTTATCGGTGAGCTGGCTAAATGTGCTCGTGCACGATTTCCCCATAGGAGTCAATGGGGCAGATTCGGCTGAAAAAAAACCTAACACCTGCAAAAAAGCAGCGTTCAGCTCCTAGCGCAACCCCCTTGGTTCCTATGGGGACATAAAAGTTATGTCTACACCTAACACCCTAAAATGAACCTGAGTCTAAACACCCCTAATATTACACTTATCAACCCCTAATCTGCCGCCCCGACATCGCCGCAACCTACATTATATTATTAACCCCTAATCTGCCGTTACGGACACCGCCGCCACCTACATTATACTTATTAACCCCTAATCTGCTGCCCCCAACATCGCCGACACCTACATTATAGTTATTAACCCCTATTCTGCTGCCCCCAATGTCGCTGCAACCTACCTACAATTATTAACACCTAATCTGCAGCCCCCAACGTGGATCAGCCAATAGAATGCAAGCTCAATCCTATTGGCTGATTGGATCAGCCAATAGGATTTTTTCTACCTTAATTCTGATTGGCTGATAGAATTCTATCAGCCAATCAGAATTGAAGGGATGCCATCTTGGATGATGTCACTTAAAGGTACCGTCATTTAGTGTTAGTCGTCGGAAGAAGAGGATGCTCCAGATGGACCCGCTCCGCTCCGGATGGATGAAGATAGAAGATGCCGCCTGGATGAAGACTTCTACCCGTCTGGAGGACCTCTTCTGCCCGGATAGTATGAAGAGTTCGGACCGTCTGGAGGACAACTTCTGCCTGGTTGGGTGAAGACGTCTCAAGGTAGGGTGATCTTCAAGGGGGTAGTGTTAGGTTTTATTAAGGGGGATTGGGTGGGTTTTAGAGTAGGGTTGGGTGTGTGGGTGGTGGGTTTTAATGTTGGGGGGGTATTGTCTTTTTCTTACAGGTAAAAGAGCTGATTACTTTGGGGCAATGCCCAGCAAAAAGCCCTTTTAAGGGCTATTTGGAATTTAGTATAGGGTAGGGATTTTTATTATTTTGGGGGACTTTTTTTTATTTTATTAGGGGGATTAGATTAGGTGTAATTAGTTTAAAAATTTGTAATTATTTTTTTATTTTCTGTAATTTAGTGTTGGTTTTTTTCGTTATTTCGTTTATTTAATTTAGTTGTAATTAATTGTAGTTAATTTAAGTAATTTATTTAATGATAGTGTAGTGTTAGGTGTAATTGTAACTTAGGTTAGGATTTATTTTACAGGTATATTTGTATTTATTTTAACTAGGAAGTTATTAAATAGTTAATAACTATGTAATAACTATTCTACCTAGTTAAAATAAATACAAAGTTGCCTGTAAAATAAAAATAAACCCTAAGCTAGCTACAATGTAACTATTAGTTATATTGTAGCTAGCTTAGGGTTTATTTTATCGGTAAGTATTTAGTTTTAAATAGGAATCATTTAGTTAATTTTAGTAATTTTATTTAGATTATTTTAAATTATATTTAAGTTAGGGGGGTGTTAGGGTTAGGGTTAGACATAGGTTTAGGGGGTAATACATTAAATATAGTTGCAGCGACGTTGGGGGCGGCAGATTAGGGGTTAATAAATGTAGGTAGGTGTCGGCGAAGTTAGGGACAGCAGATTAGGGGTTAATAAAATTTAACTAGTGTTTGCGAGGCGGGAGCGCGGCGGTTTAGGGGTTAATATATTTATTGAAGTGGCGGCGATGTCCGGTCGGCAGATTAGGGGTTAAAAAATGTATTTAAGTGTTTGCGATGTGGGGGGGGGGGCCTCGGTTTAGGGGTTAATAGGTAGTTTATGGGTGTTAGTGTACTTTTTAGCACTTTAGTTAAGAGTTTTATGTTACGGCCTTACTGACTTTTAAATGCGGTAGGAGTCTTGACAGGAGAGGGTCTACCGCTCACTTTTTCCAAGACTCATAATACCGGCGTTAGGCAAATCCCATTAAAAAGATAGGATACGCAATTTACGTAAGTGGATTTGCGGTATGCTCGAGTTGCGGAAAAAAAGTGAGCGGTACACCTGTACCTGCCAGACTCATAATACCAGCGGGCGTTAAAAAGCAGCGTTGCTCTCATCCTATTGCCTGATTTGAACAGCCAATAGAATGAGAGCTACTCAAATCCTATTGGCTGATTGGAACAGCCAATAGGATTTTAGCAGCTCTATTCCTATTGGCTGATTGAAATCTTTCAGCCAATAGGAATGCAAGGGACACCATCTTGGATGAGGTCACTTGCATTGAAGTTCCAGTTTAAAGCGGCGACCGTATGAAGAGGATGCTCCGTGCCGGATGTCTTCAGGATGGACCCGCTCCGCGCAGGATGGATGAAGATAGAAGATGCCGTCTGGATGAAGACTTCTTGCTGACTGGATGAGGGCTTTGCCGACTGGATGAAGATCAAAGAGGCCTCCTGGATGAAGACTTATTGCCGGCTGGATGGATCCTTCAAGAGGGACTTCAATAACTGTAAGTGGATCATCGGGGGTTTTCTTAAGGGTTTTTTGGGTGGGTTTTATTTTTAGATTAGGGTCTGGGCATGTAAAAGAGCTAAATGCCCTTTTAAAGGCAATGCCCATACAAATGCCCTTTTCAGGGCAATGGGGAGCTTAGGTTCATTTAGGTAGTTTTTTTTTTGGGGGGGGGGGGTTGGTTGGTTGGGTGGTGGGTGGGTGGGTGGGTTTTACTGTTGGTGGGGTGTATTTTTTTTTACAGGTAAAAGAGCTGATTTCATGGGACAATGCCCCACAAAAGGCCCTTTTAAAGGGACAGTCTAGGTCAAAATAAACTTTCATGATTCAGATAGGGCATGTAATTTTAAACAATTTTCCAATTTACTTTTATCATCAATTTTGCTTTGTTCTCTTGGTATTCTTAGTTGAAAGCTTAACCTAGTAGGTTCATATGCTAATTTCTTAGACCTTGAAGACCACCTCTTTTCAGAATGCATTTTAACAGTTTTTTACCACTAGAGGGTGTTAGTTCATGTATTTCATATAGATAACACTGTGCTCGTGCACGTGAAGTTATCTGGGAGCAGGCACTGATTGGCTAAACTGCAAGTCTGTTAAAACAACTGAAATAAAGGGGCACTTTGCAGAGGCTTAGATACAAGATAATCACAGAGGTTAAAAGTATATTAATATAAATGTGTTGGTTATGCAAAACTGGGGAATGGGTAATAAAGGGATTATCTATTTTTTAAAGCAATGAAAATTCTGGTGTAGACTGTCCCTTTAAGGGCCATTTGTAGTTTATTGTAGTCTAGGGGGTTTCATTTTGGGGGGGGGGGGGGGTTCATAGGGCTATTAGATTAGGTGTAAATATTTTTATTTTTGATAATGTGGTTTTTTATTTTTCGTAATTTAGTGTTTGTTTTTTTCTGTAATTTAGTACTTTTAATAATGTTTAATTGTATATTTAATTAATTTGAGTAGGGTTAGGTTTTTTAATATGTAATTTATTTTATTTAATTGCTAGTTTAATTTAATTGTAGGATAATAGTTAGGGTAGGTTAATTAATAGTTTAATATAGTTTATTTTAATTCTACAGGAAAGTTTAAATTTATTTCAAGATATGTTGTAATTTTAGTTTAAAGTTAGCGGGCTGTTAGGTTTAGGGGTTAATAGCTTAATTTATTTATTGGCGATGTGGGGGGCTGATGGTTTAGGGGTTAATATGTTTATTTAGTGGCGGCGGTGTCTAGGAGTGGCGGAATAGAGGTTAATAACTTTATTTAGGTTGCGGCAATGTTGTGGGGGCGGCAGATTAGGGGTGTTTAGACTCGGGGTTTATGTTAGGGTGTTAGGTGTAAACGTAACTTGTTTTCAACCATAGAAATCAATGGGATATCTGGCAGCATCGAACATAAGCTTTCGGTGCTTTCAGACTCCCATTGATTTCTATGGCATCCGCGGCCTCCAGGGTGACGGATTGAAAACCAGGTATGCTGGGTCGGAATAGCCGCAAGCGTACCTGTTAAAAGTTTGATAACTGGGAAAAAGTGTCAAATAGAGTCGAATGTGTTTTCGGAACATCTGTAATGATGTAAGCATCGATCGGCGTCAGATTGAGACCGGCGGATTGTATGTTATGTCACAAGTGTCAACATATGCTGGTCTCTAGGCTTTGATAACTAGGTCAGATCAAGCTCGCAACAATTACGCTGCGGAATTCTGGCGTATTTGCGGTTGAGGCTTTGATAAATATCTCCCTTAATGTCCAGGCTTCCACGATAGTGGAATATGGGACAAACTCATCCCTTTGCCAGATACAGCCAACCACTCTCTGGATCCTGAGGAATATTCAAACCTCCCGCCATCTGCAATCCAAGCACAGCATGTGAACCACAGCTCCGGTGTGGAATTATTCACTGGAAGTGGCTTGTTCCTGTACGGGTCTCCCTCCTCTCATATGGCATGTGACGTCACGTATAGGGGTGTGTGTATCTCCGCCAATCGGCTTTTCCTATTCAGCTTTTCAGCTTACTTCAAGCAGTGGTGGGAAGTAGCATTGGCTGCCAAGTGAGGACTTTAAAAACCCAGGTTTGTAAAACGGACTCCTTGTAGTCCAAACAGCAACAAAAACAGCGAAGAGAAAACTAGAGTCTTTTCTGGTTAAAATCCAAATTCTTTATTGTACAGACAAGGATAAAATCCATATTCACCAGCACAGAAACAGAGAACAGGCTGGTCTTACTAGTTTCGGCGTAGTGCCGTAATCATAGACCTGCTGGATACTAGGAGGTAAGCAATTTAAAAATACAACTCAGCACAGTAATTGGCTAATTAACAGGGATTGAAATACACTCCCATTTAACCCCTAAGATAAATTTGTATTTAAACACAGAAGGAATTGTATAATATATTATACTACTGGAGAACATAATAGCAGATCATTGTAGCAGAATAAAGGCATTGCGAAAGGACAGCTTTTGCCAGCTAAAAGGATATGTAATACGGAATTTGACTTTGCAAAGGAAAGTGCTAACATTGAAAGCAGATTGATAGAAAGGGGATATCAGCCAAAGATGGTGAAAAAATGTGGCTAAGGAAGTGTCCAAACTGGATAGGAGAGACACACTTAAACACAAATCACAGAATAGTACAGATGAACGTACTTTATTTATCACACAATACTCTTCCGATTTCTATGCAAAATGTGATATTTTGAAAAAATATTTTCCCATGTTATACGGAGATAAACATTTGAGGACTACAGTAGAACAAGGCTTCAAATGTGTTTTTTTTTTTTTTTTTAAATATTTTATTAGGTTTTCAAAAAAATAAAAATACAACAGTGCGCCTCTCGGCGTACAAAAGGTCATAGTGCACAAACAGGTATAAATATAGGTACACATATTTAACCCTCAATTGGGTTGAACCATCAATCACTCATAAAATAATTATATTATAACAGATTATTGTGTAGTAATTGGGGGGGGGGGGCAGGGATGGGTAGGGGTACGGTGATGCAGAATTGCTATCCTCCTACCTATCTTGAGTGGCCTAGAAGACGTTGAGGGGGTATGCTAAATATGATCAGGGATGACAAGGGATCAAGGTACCTTTATTACCCTAGGTGAAAGCTCTCTAGTTGTCCAGGTTTGGAAGAGGGTGCTGAATCTGGCTTTCCAATCATCCCAAATCATTTCAAACAGATCTGACTTTTCCATGGAATAAAATATATATTTTTCAATTGAATATATGTATGCCATTACATTAAGTATGTCCGGCCAGGAAGGGGGGTGTACTTTTTTCCAAGACCTAGCTATTGATAGTTTTATTGCCGAGAAGAGATAGATACAGAGATACCCTTGGTGTTTGGGTAATTTGCATGCGCCTAAATGGAGCAGAGCTGTCTCTGGGGTCCTACTCAGAATGATCCCCAGTCTAAACAGAGTGGTAAAGGCAGTGTTCCAAAGTGGTCTAAGCTTGGGGCAACTCCACCATATATGTGTCATGTCACCTACCTGGTCACAGTTCCTCCAACATTTGGGAGTGGTCAAATGGAACATCTTCGCTAATCTGGCCGGGACATAGTACCAATGTGTAATAATGTTAAAATATGTTTCATAAATTGTGATACAGTGGAGAGCTTTTTTGGTCAATAGTAGTGTGTTTTGCCAGTCTTTATTTGGAATAGATGTATCTAGTTTCTGTTCCCATTTCATGATGTTGTCAGGCTTGTCTACTGGTGTTGCTCCTTCCATTAGGCTATAATGTATGGACATGGGTTTACCTAACTTAAGTCCCTGTTGCCATCTAGTCTCCCATAAAGTAAGTTGACGTGAAGTAGAGGGTTTAAAGCTCCAACTAGCCAGCAAGCTTATTACCCTAGTATACTCAAAGATCATAAAGGGTGGTACCGGGGCCCGGGTTTTAATTTGATCAAGTGTGATAAAGGTGCCTTGCTGGTCAGTAGACCACATATCTGCTACCCTCTCCAAACCTAAGCGTATCCAAGTGGAGGTGTGCGAATCGGGTAAGCCTGTGAGGAGACCTAATATGGTAGTAATGGGGGAGGGGTGGGGAGCTATTTGTTTGTAGTGCCTGAGCTGCTCCCATATAGCAAGGCATTCCATTACGATGGTATTGCCAATAGCCAAATTTCTCCTGCAGTGCGGGGGGGTCCAAATAAGGTCCCTAAGAGGGATGTGGAAGGGTAAGGAAGCCTGTTCTAAAGCCCTCCATTTACTGTTAGAGTTCTTAACGCCCCATTGTGAAATATGGGTCAGCATAGCCGTCTCAAAATACCGAATTACAGAAGGGGAGGCCACCCCCCCCCCCCCATATATCACTAGGGTATTGTAAAAAATTTTGGGCTATCCGCGAGGATTTACCCTGCAAAATGAATCTAGTGCATTCACTCTGGAATTGCAGGAGCATATGTTTGGGTACGCAAATCGGTAGACACCTGAACAGATAAGTCAGTTTAGGTAAGAAGCTAATTTTCAGGGCTGTAATTCTCCCCAACCAAGAGATAGATTTAAAGAGCCATTTTTGTTTGAGGGTTCGGAGTTCGGCTTATAAGGTCCGGTAATTAGAGTTAATAATTGTGGGGAGATCGCTTGCTAGTTTGACCCCTAGGTGGGTGAAACAGGTATCTTTGACTACAAATTTGTACTTGTCATGCAATTGCTTTGGCAGGTCAGGGGGGAATCCTTTTAAGTATATTTCCGTTTTGTTATGGTTCAGTTTATGGAATGAAAGACTACTGAATGTCTCCAAAATCCCTAGTAGTCCGGGAATGGTTTGCAATGGATTGGATGAAAAGATTGTGGTATTATCCGCGAACAGTGCTACCTTATGAGTAGTACTGTGTAAAGTTATACTCTTTGCCACGTGCCATTAGAGATGGGGAAAGTTGGTGACCTGAATCCAAGGACTCAGATGGAGGCCGTGGGGTTAAAATAAAGTGCCCTGATGACCTTAATTGTTTTTTCAGGGAACTGGATGGTTTCTAAAACCCTCCATAGGTACTCCCATTTAACGAGATCAAAAGCCTTCTCGGCGTCAAGGGAGATTACCCATACAGGCTTATTTAATCTATTGGCTTCCAGCAGGATATTCAACAGTCTTCTAGTGTTGTCTGGGCCTTCCCTCCCTGGGATAAAACCCACCTGGTCGGGATCAATTAGAGTGGGGAGCAGTTTTGATATTCTATTAGCTATAAGCTTGGAGTATATCTTAATATTAATTAAAGAAATAGGCCTATAGTTAGTACAATACGAGGGGTCTTTGTCTGGTTTAGGAATGGCAATAACAGAGGCTTCAAGGAATTCTCTCCGAAATTCCCCTTCTATATTGGCCATGCTAAAAAAATTCCGGAGAAGAGGTGAAATTTCATGTAAGTAAGTTTTATAGAATACTGCTGTATATCCGTCGGGGCCAGGAGCTTCAAAGGATTTTAGACCTTTAATAACTTTTTTAATTTCTAAGAGCAAGAAGGGACTCTTTTTGCACAGTGTTGAGGGTAGGTAGCTCCAGAGAACTCAGGAAGGAGCTAATGGCCTCATGGGGGACTGGTTTAATGGGCTCTTTGTCCTGTATGTTTTAGAGTGCAGAGTAAAATTCACTAAATTTTTTACCTCTTAGGAAGGGCAGCCTAAAGGTTTGAGTTCCACTTTTAATTGCATGGATCCTAGAGGTCCCTAAGCGCTGTCTCAATCTATTAGCAAGGACAGTATCCGCTTTATTGCCCTTTGAGTACAAGGTTTGCTTCAACTTAAAAAGATTAGATTGGGTCTTCTTAAATTCAATCTGGCTAATATGGTGTCTAACTTCTTTAATTTTATCCCTGATGTCTAAAGTGTGAGATGTGCGCTGCAGATATTCTAACTCTCTTACGGCTAGATTAAGAGTTGTGCGTTAGGGTAAAAAAGCAGCGTTAAGAGGTCCTAACGCTGCTTTTTTATGCCTGCTGGTACTAGGAGTCTTGAAGGTTTAGGGTCACCGCACACTTCTTTGGCCTTACCGCAAAACGACTTACGTAAACTTTGTAAAGTCTTTTTTCTATGGGAATTCCATAGCGCCGATATTACGAGTCTGTCCTGGGAGGCCAAAAAGTGAGCGGTACACCCTACCCTGTCTAGAGTCCTAACGCATTTAAAAGTCAGTAGTTATGAGTTTTATGGTACAACGCCGTAACATAAAACTCACAACTAAAGTGCTAAAAAGTACACTAACACCCATAAACTACCTATTAACCCCTAAACCGAGGCCCTCCCACATCGCAAACACTATAATACAAATTTTAACCCCTAATCTAGTGCACCGGACACCGCCGCCACCTACATTATATTTATGAACCCCTAATCTGCTGCCCCCAACATCGCCGACACCTACATTATATTTATTAACCCCAAATCTGCCACCCCCGACATCGCCGACACCAAAATTATAATTATTAACCCCTAATCTGCCGCTCCGGACACTGCTGCCACCTATATTATATGTATTAACCCCTAATCTGCTGCCCCCAACATCGCCGACACCTACATACTATTTATTAATCGCTACTCTGCCGTCCCCAATGTCGCCGCACTATATTAAAGTTATTAACCCCTAAACCTAAGTCTAACCCTAACCCTAACACCCCCTAACTTAAATATAATTACAATAAATCTAAATAAAAATTACTATCATTAACTACATTATTCCTATTTAAAACTAAATACTTACCTGTAAAATAAACCCTAAGATAGCTACAATATAACTAATAGTTACATTGTAGCTAGCTTAGGGTTTATTTTTATTTTACAGGCAACTTTGTATTTATTTTAACTATGTAGAATAGTTATTAAATAGTTATTAACTATTTAATAACTACCTAGCTAAAATAAATACAAAAGTACCTGTAAAATAAAACCTTACCTAAGTTACACTAACACCTAACACTACACTATAATTAAATACATTATTTAAATTAAATACAATTACCTAAATTAAATTAAATTAGCTAAAGTACAACCCTCCCCCACTAAATTACAGAAAATAATAAACAAATTACAGATATTTAAACTAATTACACCTAATCTAATAGCCCTATTAAAATAAAAAAATCCCCCCCAAAATAAAAAAAAATCCTAGCCTAAACTAAACTACCAATAGCCCTTAAAAGGGCCTTTTGCAGGGCATTGCCCCAAAGTAATCAGCTCTTTTACATGAATTTTTTTTCATAATAAATAAAATACTATCTAAAAAAAAACTAAGCTCCCCATTGCCCTGAAAAGGGCATTTGGATGGGCATTGCCCTTAAAAGGGCTTTTAGCTCTTTTGCCGCCCAAACCCTAACCTAAAAATAAAACCCACCCAAAACACCCTTAAAAAAACCTAACACTAACCCCCTGAAGATTGAAGTCTTCATCCAAGCCGGGCGAAGGGGTCCTCCAGACGGGCAGAAGTCTTCATCCAGACGGCATCTTCTATCTTCATCCATCCGGCGCGGAGCGGGTCCATCTTCAACACATCCGACGCGGAGAATCCTCTTCATCCGACGACTAAAGCTGAATGAAGGTACCTTTAAGTGGCGTCATCCAAGATGGCGTCCCTTAGATTCCAATTGGCTGATAGAATTCTATCAGCCAATCGGAATTAGGGTAGAAAAAATTCTATTGGCTGATGCAATCAGCCAATAGGATTGAAGTTCAATCCTATTGGCTGATCCAATCAGCCAATAGGATTGAGCTTGCATTCTATTAGCTGTTCCAATCAGCCAATAGAATGCAAGCTCAATCCTATTGGCTGATTGGATCAGCCAATAGGATTGAACTTAAATCCTATTAGCTGATTGCATCAGCCAATAGGTTTTTTTTCTACCTTAATTCTGATTGGCTGATAGAATTCTATCAGCCAATCGGAATCTAAGGGACACCATCTTGGATGACGTCACTTAAAGGTACCTTCATTCAGCTGTAGTCGTCGGATAAAGAGGATGCTCCACGTCGGATGTCTTGAAGATGAAGATAGAAAGGCCATCTGGATGAAGACTTCTGCCCATCTGGAGGACCACTTCACCCTGGCTTGGATGAAGACTTCTCCCGGCTTCGTTAAGGACTTCGGCCTGGCTTGGATGAAGACTTCTCCTGGTAAGTCGATCTTTGGGGGGTTAGTGTTTTTTTAAGGGTGTTTTGGGTGGGTTTTATTTTTAGGTTAGGGTTTGGGCGGCAAAAGAGCTAACTGCCCTTTTAAGGGCAATGCCCATCCAAATGCCATTTTCAGGGTAATGGGGAGCTTAGGTTTTTTTAGATAGTATTTATTTTGGGGGGTTGGTTGTGTGGGTGGTGGGTTTTACTGTTGGGGGGTTGTTTGTATTTTTTTTACAGGTAAAAGAGCTGATTACTTTCAGGCAATGCCCCGCAAAAGGCCCTTTTAAGGGCTATTGGTAGTTTAGTTTAGGCTACAGGTTTTTTTTTATTTTGGGGGGGCTTTTTTATTTTAATAGGGCTATTAGATTAGGTGTAATTAGTTTAAATATCTGTAATTTGTTTATTATTTTCTGTATTTAATTTAGTTAATGTATTTAATTGTAGTGTAGTGTTAGGTGTTAGTGTTAGGTGTTAGTGTAATTGCAGTGTAGTGTTAGGTTAGGTTTTATTTTACAGGTACTTTTGCATTTATTTTAGCTAGGTAGTTATTAAATAGTTAATAACTATTTAATATCTATTCTACCTAGTTAAAATAAATACAAACTTGCCTGTGAAATAAAAATAAACCCTAAGCGAGATACAATGTAACTATTAGTTATATTGTAGCTAGCTTAGGGTTTATTTTATAGTTAAGTATTTAGTTTTAAATAGGAATAATTTAGTTAATGATAGTAATATTTATTTAGATTTATTGTAATTATTTTTAAGTTAGGGGGTGTTAGGGTTGGACTTAGATTTAGGGGTTAATAACTTTAATATAGGGGCGGCAACATTGGGGGCGGCAGATTAGGGGTTAATTAATATAATGTAGGTGTCGGCGATGTTGGGGCGGCAGATTAGGGGTTAATAAGTGTAAGATTAGGGGTGTTTAGACTCGGGGTTCATGTTAGGGTGTTAGACATAAATTTTATTTCCCCATAGGAATCAATGGGGCTGCGTTAAGGAGTTTTACGCTACTTTTTTGCAGGTGTTAGACTTTTTCTCAGCCGGCTCTCCCTGTTGATTCCTATGGGGAAATCGTGCACGAGCACGTACGACCAGCTCACCGCTGACTTAAGCAGCGCTGGTATTGGAGTGCGGTAATGACCAAAATTTTGCTCAACGCTCACTTCTTGCCTGTTAACGCTGGGTTTCTGAAAACTCGTAATACCAGTGCTGCAGGTAAGTGAGCGGTGAGACAAAACTGCTCGTTAGCACCGCATAGCCTCTAACGCAAAACTCGTAATCTGGGCCTTAGTTTGTAGTGTACTTGTGATAAAAGGAGACCCGCCTGTTTCCGTAAGAAAGTCTGTTTCTGTATTATTAGGCCACGTATGGTGGCTTTAAACGCCCCCAAATAATATCTAATATCCTAATCTGCGGATCATCGTTTGTACGTATGGTGAATTAAATTTCTTTCCTCAGTTCTTCCCTAAAAGGGATATCAGATAAAATATGGTGGGGCAGCCTCCAGGAGGGCCTGGTCTGTACTGTGTTACTGGAAAGTAAATCAACAAAAACCTGGTCGTGGTCGGACCAAGGGCATAATGAGATGCTGGCAGAGCACACTAGGTCAAGTGTTTCAGAGTGGCAGAATAGGTAATCGAGCCTAGAGTAGGTGGCATGTGGGTGGGAAAAGCGAGTGCAGTCTTTCTCGGTCGGGTGGGCGGCCCTCCAGATGTCATAGTAACCGTACTGTGCCATTAGTGTACTGAACCTACTGCTCGTTGGGTCTAGGGTAGGTTTCCTTTTCCTAATGGTTTTTGCTTTTCTATCTAACTTACTATCCCACACTATGTTAAAGTCGCCCGCTAGGATTACTTTTCCCTGCTTAACCTGCTCCACTTTACTCAGTATCTTCTTTAGGCATCTAGGCTGAAGGGTATTTGGTAGGTATGAGGAGACAAGTGTGTATGGGACATGGTCTAGGGTACAGATCCATATAATGAATCTGGCATGAGAATCCTTGATCACATGGATAGATTCAAAGGCCACTCTCTTATGTACCATTATAGCTACACCTGTTGCTTTTTTAGAGTAAGAGGCCGCTTCAAATGCAGGGTACTCTTTAGAAATGACTGTGGGTGGACCATCAGCCAGGAGGTGTGTTTCCTGGAGAAACGCAACATCGGCTCTGTGGAACCAAATGGATCTGGCCAAAAGGCTCCATTTCCCTACAGTATTCAAGCCTCTGACATTATGTTATGGTTCACAAATCGAAGAGGGGACGCTGACATTCTCATTTCCCAAAACTATCTGTATAAGGATATTTATCCTATGGTACTGGTTACAGGAAGGAGGTTCTTAGACTATATAAATGTGTGAGGGTTGAGGGGGGGTGTGGACATGAACCAAAGAGACTGAGGCTAACATAATACTCAGCACCGCTCTCATATATAAACACCCAAATATAAACTAGCTAATTCTAATAACAACAGGTACTGTGCAAAACAATTACATCAACAGTAACACAAACTCAAAGTTTCCTTACTAAAAGGGTAGATACTTTTCATGTTGGTAGGGCCTGAGGTCTTAGTGAGTGATTTTAAAGGCTGGATTTTTGGCGCTTCGGCCTCTGTTCTTTCAGTGTCTATTCTGGCGCTGAGACCCTCAAACTTGAGAGGGGGGCTGCCTCCTGATGTGCCTGATCCATCTGTATGCCCCAATTTGCCAAAAGGGTACTACCCAATGCCGGTAAGGACACCACATGCGTTTGGTTGTCTTTGGTTATTATGAGCTTAGTAGGGAAACCCCAACTATACCTATTCCTAAGCTGCATTGTCAGAGGTGCATATAAACTCCATTGTTGTAGAGTGTGGGCAGACAGGTCTGGCAATAGTTGGATAATTTTGTATGTGTCTGGTAGGGCCGGTTTGTTAAAGGCAGCTTGCATTAGGTGATCCTTGAAGGTGAAGTTGTGAAAACATACTATCACGTCTGGTCTATCTGAAGGCATGGTCTGAGGTCTCAGAGCTTAAAATGTGTTTATTCCAGAAACACAACTTTAGGGAACATTCTTTCCCCGAGCCAGCTCCCACAAAAACAGCAGACCACTATGTGGCTTAGTATGAATGGCACTTACAAATGTGGAGTAGCCAGGTGTAAGGCATGTGAATATCTTGCAGAAGGAAGGGGTTTCTATTCCTGTGTAACTAATCAGACCTATGAAACCAAGGGTTGTATCAAGTGCTCAAAATCTTACGTCGTGTACCTCATAGAATGTACATTTCATCATTGCCAGTATATAGGCATGACTACAAGGGACGTACAAACCCGGATACGAGAACATCTTATGTTGTGTACCTCATAGAATGTACATATCATCATTGCCAGTATATAGGCATGACTACAAGGGACGTACAAACCCGGATACGAGAACATCTTACGTTGTGTACCTCATAGAATGTACATATCATCATTGCCAGTATATAGGCATGACTACAACAGACGTACAAACCCGGATACGAGAACATCTTACGTCGTGTACCTCATAGAATGTACTTATCATCATTGCCAGTATATAGGCATGACTACAAGGGACGTACAAACCCGGATACGAGAACATCTTACGTTGTGTACCTCATAGATTGTACTTATCATCATTGCCAGTATATAGGCATGACTACAAGGGACGTACAAACCCGGATACGAGAACATCTTACGTCGTGTACCTCATAGAATGTACATATCATCATTGCCAGTATATAGGCATGACTACAAGGGACGTACAAACCCGGATACGAGAACATCTTACGTCGTGTACCTCATAGAATGTACAAATCATCATTGCCAGTATATAGGCATGACTACAAGGGACGTACAAACCCGGATACGAGAACATCTTACGTTGTGTACCTCATAGAATGTACATATCACCATTGCCAGTATATAGGCATGACTACAAGGGATGTACAAACCCGGATACGAGAACATCTTACGTCGTGTACCTCATAGAATGTACATATCATCATTGCCAGTATATAGGCATGACTACAAGGGACGTACAAACCCGGATACGAGAACATCTTACGTTGTGTACCTCATAGAATGTACATATCATCATTGCCAGTATATAGGCATGACTACATGGGATGTACAAACCCGGATAGAGAACATCTTACGTCGTGTACCTCATAGAATGTACATATCATCATTGCCAGTATATAGGCATGACTACAAGGGACGTACAAACCCGGATACGAGAACATCTTTCGTTGTGTACCTCATAGAATGTACATATCATCATTGCCAGTATATAGGCATGACTACAAGGGACGTACAAACCCGGATACGAGAACATCTTACGTCGTGTACCTCATAGAATGTACATATCATCATTGCCAGTATATAGGCATGACTACAAGGGACGTACAAACCCGGATACGAGAACATCTTACGTTGTGTACCTCATAGAATGTACATATCATCATTGCCAGTATATAGGCATGACTACAAGGGACGTACAAACCCGGATACGAGAACAACTTACGTCGTGTACCTCATAGAATGTACATATCATCATTGCCAGTATATAGGCATGACTACAAGGGACGTACAAACCCGGATACGAGAACATCTTACGTCGTGTACCTCATAGAATGTACATATCATCATTGCCAGTATATAGGCATGACTACAAGGGACGTACAAACCCGGATACGAGAACATCTTACGTTGTGTACCTCATAGAATGTACATATCATCATTGCCAGTATATAGGCATGACTACAAGGGACGTACAAACCCGGATACGAGAACAACTTACGTCGTGTACCTCATAGAATGTACATATCATCATTGACAGTATATAGGCATGACTACAAGGGACGTACAACCCCGGATACGAGAACATCTTACGTTGTGTACCTCATAGAATGTACTTATCATCATTGCCAGTATATAGGCATGACTACAAGGGACGTACAAACCCGGATACGAGAACATCTTACGTTGTGTACCTCATAGAATGTACATATCATCATTGCCAGTATATAGGCATGACTACAAGGGACGTACAAACCCGGATACGAGAACATCTTACGTCGTGTACCTCATAGAATGTACATATCATCATTGCCAGTATATAGGCATGACTACAAGGGACGTACAAACCCGGATACGAGAACATCTTACGTCGTGTACCTCATAGAATGTACATATCATCATTGCCAGTATATAGGCATGACTACAAGGGACGTACAAACCCGGATACGAGAACATCTTACGTCGTGTACCTCATAGAATGTACATATCATCATTGCCAGTATATAGGCATGACTACAAGGGACGTACAAACCCGGATACGAGAACATCTTACGCTGTGTACCTCATAGACTGTACATATCATCATTGCCAGTATATAGGCATGACTACAAGGGACGTACAAACCCGGATACGAGAACATCTTACGTCGTGTACCTCATAGAATGTACATATCACCATTGCCAGTATATAGGCATGACTATAAGGGATGTACAAACCCGGATACGAGAACATCTTACGTCGTGTACCTCATAGAATGTACATATCATCATTGCCTGTATATAGGCATGACTACAAGGGACGTACAAACCCGGATATGAGAACATCTTACGTTGTGTACCTCATAGAATGTACATATCATCATTGCCAGTATATAGGCATGACTACAAGGGACGTATAAACCCGGATATGAGAACATCTTACGTTGTGTACCTCATAGAATGTACATATCATCATTGCCAGTATATAGGCATGACTACAAGGGACGTACAAACCCGGATACGAGAACATCTTACGTCGTGTACCTCATAGAATGTACATATCATCATTGCCAGTATATAGGCATGACTACAAGGGACGTACAAACCCGGATACAAGAACATCTTACGTTGTGTACCTCATAGAATGTACATATCATCATTGCCAGTATATAGGCATGACTACAAGGGACGTACAAACCCGGATACGAGAACATCTTACGTCGTGTACCTCATAGAATGTACATATCATCATTGACAGTATATAGGCATGACTACAAGGGACGTACAAACCCGGATACGAGAACATCTTACGTTGTGTACCTCATAGAATGTACTTATCATCATTGCCAGTATATAGGCATGACTACAAGGGACGTACAAACCCGGATACGAGAACATCTTACGTTGTGTACCTCATAGAATGTACTTATCATCATTGCCAGTATATAGGCATGACTACAAGGGACGTACAAACCCGGATACGAGAACATCTTACGTCGTGTACCTCATAGAATGTACATATCATCATTGCCAGTATATAGGCATGACTACAAGGGACGTACAAACCCGGATACGAGAACATCTTACGTCGTGTACCTCATAGAATGTACATATCATCATTGCCAGTATATAGGCATGACTACAAGGGACGTACAAACCCGGATACAAGAACATCTTACGCCGTGTACCTCATAGACTGTACATATCATCATTGCCAGTATATAGGCATGACTACAAGGGACGTACAAACCCGGATACGAGAACATCTTATGTCGTGTACCTCATAGAATGTACATATCATCATTGCCAGTATATAGGCATGACTACAAGGGACGTACAAACCCGGATACGAGAACATCTTACGTTGTGTACCTCATAGAATGTACATATCATCATTGCCAGTATATAGGCATGACTACATGGGACGTACAAACCCGGATAGAGAACATCTTACGTCGTGTACCTCATAGAATGTACATATCATCATTGCCAGTATATAGGCATGACTACAAGGGACGTACAAACCCGGATACGAGAACATCTTACGTTGTGTACCTCATAGAATGTACTTATCATCATTGCCAGTATATAGGCATTACTACAAGGGACGTACAAACCCGGATACGAGAACATCTTACGTCGTGTACCTCATAGAATGTACATATCATCATTGCCAGTATATAGGCATGACTACAAGGGATGTACAAACCCGGATACGAGAACATCTTACGTTGTGTACCTCATAGAATGTACTTATCATCATTGCCAGTATTTAGGCATTACTACAAGGGACGTACAATCCCGGATACGAGAACATCTTACGTTGTGTACCTCATAGAATGTACTTATCATCATTGCCAGTATATAGGCATGACTACATGGGACGTACAAACCCGGATAGAGAACATCTTACGTCGTGTACCTCATAGAATGTACATATCATCATTGCCAGTATATAGGCATGACTACAAGGGACGTACAAACCCGGATACGAGAAAATCTTACGTTGTGTACCTCATAGAATGTACTTATCATCATTGCCAGTATATAGGCATTACTACAAGGGACGTACAAACCCGGATACGAGAACATCTTACGTCGTGTACCTCATAGAATGTACATATCATCATTGCCAGTATATAGGCATGACTACAAGGGACGTACAAACCCGGATACGAGAACATCTTACGTTGTGTACCTCATAGAATGTACATATCATCATTGCCAGTATATAGGCATGACTACAAGGGACGTACAAACCCGGATACGAGAACATCTTACGTCGTGTACCTCATAGAATGTACATATCATCATTGCCAGTATATAGGCATGACTACAAGGGACGTACAAACCCGGATACGAGAACATCTTACGTTGTGTACCTCATAGAATGTACATATCATCATTGCCAGTATATAGGCATGACTACAAGGGACGTACAAACCCGGATACGAGAACATCTTACGTCGTGTACCTCATAGAATGTACATATCATCATTGACAGTATATAGGCATGACTACAAGGGATGTACAAACCCGGATACGAGAACATCTTACGTCGTGTACCTCATAGAATGTACTTACCATCATTGCCAGTATATAAGCATGACTACAAGGGACGTACAAACCCGGATACGAGAACATCTTACGTTGTGTACCTCATAGAATGTACTTATCATCATTGCCAGTATATAGGCATGACTACAAGGGACATACAAACCCGGATACGAGAACATCTTACGTCGTGTACCTCATAGAATGTACATATCATCATTGCCAGTATATAGGCATGACTACAAGGGACGTACAAACCCGGATACGAGAACATCTTACGTCGTGTACCTCATAGAATGTACATATCATCATTGCCAGTATATAGGCATGACTACAAGGGACGTACAAACCCGGATACGAGAACATCTTACGTCGTGTACCTCATAGAATGTACATATCATCATTGCCAGTATATAGGCATGACTACATGGGACGTACAAACCCGGATAGAGAACATCTTACGTCGTGTACCTCATAGAATGTATATATCATCATTGCCAGTATATAGGCATGACTACAAGGGACGTACAAACCCGGATACGAGAACATCTTACGTTGTGTACCTCATAGAATGTACATATCTTCATTGCAAGTATATAGGCATGACTACAAGGGACGTACAAACCCGGATACGAGAACATCTTACGTCGTGTACCTCATAGAATGTACATATCATCATTGCCAGTATATAGGCATGACTACAAGGGACGTACAAACCCGGATACGAGAACATCTTACGTTGTGTACCTCATAGAATGTACATATCATCATTGCCAGTATATAGGCATGACTACAAGGGACGTACAAACCCGGATACGAGAACATCTTACGTCGTGTACCTCATAGAATGTACATATCATCATTGACAGTATATAGGCATGACTACAAGGGATGTACAAACCCGGATACGAGAACATCTTACGTCGTGTACCTCATAGAATGTACTTACCATCATTGCCAGTATATAGGCATGACTACAAGGGACGTACAAACCCGGATACTAGAACATCTTACGTTGTGTACCTCATAGAATGTACTTATCATCATTGCCAGTATATAGGCATGACTACAAGGGACGTACAAACCCGGATACGAGAACATCTTACGTCGTGTACCTCATAGAATGTACATATCATCATTGCCAGTATATAGGCATGACTACAAGGGGCGTACAAACCCGGATACGAGAACATCTTACGTCGTGTACCTCATAGAATGTACATATCATCATTGCCAGTATATAGGCATGACTACAAGGGACGTACAAACCCGGATACAAGAACATCTTACGTCGTGTACCTCATAGAATGTACATATCATCATTGCCAGTATATAGGCATGACTACAAGGGACGTACAAACCCGGATACGAGAACATCTTACGTCGTGTACCTCATAGAATGTACATATCATCATTGACAGTATATAGGCATGACTACAAGGGACGTACAAACCCGGATAAGAGAACATCTTACGTTGTGTACCTCATAGAATGTACATATCATCATTGCCAGTATATAGGCATGACTACATGGGACGTACAAACCCGGATAGAGAACATCTTACGTCGTGTACCTCATAGAATGTACATATCATCATTGCCAGTAGATAGGCATGACTACAAGGGACGTACAAACCCGGATACGAGAACATCTTACGTTGTGTACCTCATAGAATGTACTTATCATCATTGCTAGTATATAGGCATTACTACAAGGGACGTACAAACCCGGATACGAGAACATCTTACGTCGTGTACCTCATAGAATGTACATATCATCATTGCCAGTATGTAGGCATGACTACAAGGGACGTACAAACCCGGATACGAGAACATCTTACGTTGTGTACCTCATAGAATGTACATATCATCATTGCCAGTATATAGGCATGACTACAAGGGACGTACAAACCCGGATACGAGAACATCTTACGTCATGTACCTCATAGAATGTACATATCATCATTGCCAGTATATAGGCATGACTACAAGGGACGTACAAACCCGGATACGAGAACATCTTACGTCGTGTACCTCATAGAATGTACATATCATCATTGCCAGTATATAGGCATGACTACAAGGGACGTACAAACCCGGATACGAGAACATCTTACGTCGTGTACCTCATAGAATGTACATATCATCATTGCCAGTATATAGGCATGACTACATGGGATGTACAAACCCGGATAGAGAACATCTTACGTCGTGTACCTCATAGAATGTATATATCATCATTGCCAGTATATAGGCATGACTACAAGGGACGTACAAACCCGGATATGAGAACATCTTACGTTGTGTACCTCATAGAAAGTACATATCTTCATTGCCAGTATATAGGCATGACTACAAGGGACGTACAAACCCGGATACTAGAACATCTTACGTCGTGTACCTCATAGAATGTACATATCATCATTGCCAGTATATAGGCATGACTACAAGGGACGTACAAACCCGGATACGAGAACATCTTACGTCGTGTACCTCATAGAATGTACATATCATCATTGCCAGTATATAGGCATGACTACAAGGGACGTACAAACCCGGATACGAGAACATCTTACGTCGTGTACCTCATAGAATGTACATATCATCATTGCCAGTATATAGGCATGACTACAAGGGACGTACAAACCCGGATACGAGAACATACTGTGTTACTGGAAAGTAAATCAACAAAAACCTGGTCGTGGTCGGACCAAGGGCATAATGAGATGCTGGCAGAGCACACTAGGTCAAGTGTTTTAGAGTGGCAGAATAGGTAATCGAGCCTAGAGTAGGTGGCATGTGGGTGGGAAAAGCGAGTGCAGTCTTTCTCGGTCGGGTGGGCGGCCCTCCAGATGTCATAGTAACCGTACTGTGCCATTAGTGTACTGAACCTACTGCTCGTTGGGTCTAGGGTAGGTTTCCTTTTCCTAATGGTTTTTGCTTTTCTATCTAACTTACTATCCCACACTATGTTAAAGTCGCCCGCTAGGATTACTTTTCCCTGCTTAACCTGCTCCACTTTACTCAGTATCTTCTTTAGGCATCTAGGCTGAAGGGTATTTGGTAGGTATGAGGAGACAAGTGTGTATGGGACATGGTCTAGGGTACAGATCCATATAATGAATCTGGCATGAGAATCCTTGATCACATGGATAGATTCAAAGGCCACTCTCTTATGTACCATTATAGCTACACCTGTTGCTTTTTTAGAGTAAGAGGCCGCTTCAAATGCAGGGTACTCTTTAGAAATGACTGTGGGTGGACCATCAGCCAGGAGGTGTGTTTCCTGGAGAAACGCAACATCGGCTCTGTGGAACCAAATGGATCTGGCCAAAAGGCTCCATTTCCCTACAGTATTCAAGCCTCTGACATTATGTTATGGTTCACAAATCGAAGAGGGGACGCTGACATTCTCATTTCCCAAAACTATCTGTATAAGGATATTTATCCTATGGTACTGGTTACAGGAAGGAGGTTCTTAGACTATATAAATGTGTGAGGGATGAGGGGGGTGTGGACATGAACCAAAGAGACTGAGGCTAACATAATACTCAGCACCGCTCTCATATATAAACACCCAAATATAAACTAGCTAATTCTAATAACAACAGGTACTGTGCAAAACAATTACATCAACAGTAACACAAACTCAAAGTTTCCTTACTAAAAGGGTAGATACTTTTCATGTTGGTAGGGCCTGAGGTCTTAGTGAGTGATTTTAAAGGCTGGATTTTTGGCGCTTCGGCCTCTGTTCTTTCAGTGTCTATTCTGGCGCTGAGACCCTCAAACTTGAGAGGGGGGCTGCCTCCTGATGTGCCTGATCCATCTGTATGCCCCAATTTGCCAAAAGGGTACTACCCAATGCCGGTAAGGACACCACATGCGTTTAGTTGTCTTTGGTTATTATGAGCTTAGTAGGGAAACCCCAACTATACCTATTCCTAAGCTGCATTGTCAGAGCTGCATATAAACTCCATTGTTGTAGAGTGTGGGCAGACAGGTCTGGCAATAGTTGGATAATTTTGTATGTGTCTGGTAGGGCCGGTTTGTTAAAGGCAGCTTGCATTAGGTGATCCTTGAAGGTGAAGTTGTGAAAACATACTATCACGTCTGGTCTATCTGAAGGCATGGTCTGAGGTCTAAGAGCTTAAAATGTGTTTATTCCAGAAACACAACTTTAGGGAACATTCTTTCCCCGAGCCAGCTCCCACAAAAACAGCAGACCACTATGTGGCTTAGTATGAATGGCACTTACAAATGTGGAGTAGCCAGGTGTAAGGCATGTGAATATCTTGCAGAAGGAAGGGGTTTCTATTCCTGTGTAACTAATCAGACCTATGAAACCAAGGGTTGTATCAAGTGCTCAACATCTTACGTCGTGTACCTCATTGAATGTACATTTCATCATTGCCAGTATATAGGCATGACTACAAGGGACGTACAAACCCGGATACGAGAACATCTTATGTTGTGTACCTCATAGAATGTACATATCATCATTGCCAGTATATAGGCATGACTACAAGGGACGTACAAACCCGGATACGAGAACATCTTACGTTGTGTACCTCATAGAATGTACATATCATCATTGCCAGTATATAGGCATGACTACAACGGACGTACAAACCCGGATACGAGAACATCTTACGTCGTGTACCTCATAGAATGTACTTATCATCATTGCCAGTATATAGGCATGACTACAAGGGACGTACAAACCCGGATACGAGAACATCTTACGTTGTGTACCTCATAGAATGTACTTATCATCATTGCCAGTATATAGGCATGACTACAAGGGACGTACAAACCCGGATACGAGAACATCTTACGTCGTGTACCTCATAGAATGTACAAATCATCATTGCCAGTATATAGGCATGACTACAAGGGACGTACAAACCCGGATACGAGAACATCTTACGTCGTGTACCTCATAGAATGTACATATCATCATTGCCAGTATATAGGCATGACTACAAGGGACGTACAAACCCGGATACGAGAACATCTTACGTCGTGTACCTCATAGAATGTACATATCATCATTGCCAGTATATAGGCATGACTACAAGGGATGTACAAACCCGGATACGAGAACATCTTACGTCGTGTACCTCATAGAATGTACATATCATCATTGCCAGTATATAGGCATGATTACAAGGGACGTACAAACCCGGATACGAGAACATCTTACGTTGTGTACCTCATAGAATGTACATATCATCATTGCCAGTATATAGGCATGACTACATGGGACGTACAAACCCGGATAGAGAACATCTTACGTCGTGTACCTCATAGAATGTACATATCATCATTGCCAGTATATAGGCATGACTACAAGGGACGTACAAACCCGGATACGAGAACATCTTACGTTGTGTACCTCATAGAATGTACTTATCATCATTGCCAGTATATAGGCATTACTACAAGGGACGTACAAACCCGGATACGAGAACATCTTACGTCGTGTACCTCATAGAATGTACATATCATCATTGCCAGTATATAGGCATGACTACAAGGGACGTACAAACCCGGATACGAGAACATCTTACGTCGTGTACCTCATAGAATGTACATATCATCATTGCCAGTATATAGGCATGACTACAAGGGACGTACAAACCCGGATACGAGAACATCTTACGTTGTGTACCTCATAGAATGTACATATCATCATTGCCAGTATATAGGCATGACTACAAGGGACGTACAAACCCGGATACGAGAACATCTTACGTCGTGTACCTCATAGAATGTACATATCATCATTGACAGTATATAGGCATGACTACAAGGGACGTACAAACCCGGATACAAGAACATCTTACGTCGTGTACCTCATAGAATGTACTTATCATCATTGCCAGTATATAGGCATGACTACAAGGGACGTACAAACCCGGATACGAGAACATCTTACGTTGTGTACCTCATAGAATGTACTTATCATCATTGCCAGTATATAGGCATGACTTCAAGGGATGTACAAACCCGGATACGAGAACATCTTACGTCGTGTACCTCATAGAATGTACATATCATCATTGCCAGTATATAGGCATGACTACAAGGGACGTACAAACCCGGATACGAGAACATCTTACGTCGTGTACCTCATAGAATGTACATATCATCATTGCCAGTATATAGGCATGACTACAAGGGACGTACAAACCCGGATACGAGAACATCTTACGTCGTGTACCTCATAGAATGTACATATCATCATTGCCAGTATATAGGCATGACTACAAGGGACGTACAAACCCGGATACAAGAACATCTTACGTCGTGTACCTCATAGAATGTACTTATCATCATTGCCAGTATATAGGCATGACTACAAGGGACGTACAAACCCGGATACGAGAACATCTTACGTTGTGTACCTCATAGAATGTACTTATCATCATTGCCAGTATATAGGCATGACTTCAAGGGATGTACAAACCCGGATACGAGAACATCTTACGTCGTGTACCTCATAGAATGTACATATCATCATTGCCAGTATATAGGCATGACTACAAGGGACGTACAAACCCGGATACGAGAACATCTTACGTCGTGTACCTCATAGAATGTACATATCATCATTGCCAGTATATAGGCATGACTACAAGGGACGTACAAACCCGGATACGAGAACATCTTACGTCGTGTACCTCATAGAATGTACATATCATCATTGCCAGTATATAGGCATGACTACAAGGGACGTACAAACCCGGATACGAGAACATCTTACGTCGTGTACCTCATAGAATGTACATATCATCATTGCCAGTATATAGGCATGACTACAAGGGACGTACAAACTCGGATACGAGAACATCTTACGTTGTGTACCTCATAGAATGTACATATCATCATTGCCAGTATATAGGCATGACTACATGGGACGTACAAACCCGGATAGAGAACATCTTACGTCGTGTACCTCATAGAATGTACATATCATCATTGCCAGTATATATGCATGACTACAAGGGACGTACAAACCCGGATACGAGAACATCTTACGTTGTGTACCTCATAGAATGTACTTATCATCATTGCCAGTATATAGGCATTACTACAAGGGACATACAAACCCGGATACGAGAACATCTTACGTCGTGTACCTCATAGAATGTACATATCATCATTGCCAGTATATAGGCATGACTACAAGGGACGTACAAACCCGGATACGAGAACATCTTACGTTGTGTACCTCATAGAATGTACTTATCATCATTGCCAGTATTTAGGCATTACTACAAGGGACGTACAAACCCGGATACGAGAACATCTTACGTTGTGTACCTCATAGAATGTACTTATCATCATTGCCAGTATATAGGCATGACTACATGGGACGTACAAACCCGGATAGAGAACATCTTACGTCGTGTACCTCATAGAATGTACATATCATCATTGCCAGTATATAGGCATGACTACAAGGGACGTACAAACCCGGATACGAGATCATCTTACGTTGTGTACCTCATAGAATGTACTTATCATCATTGCCAGTATATAGGCATTACTACAAGGGACGTACAAACCCGGATACGAGAACATCTTACGTCGTGTACCTCATAGAATGTACATATCATCATTGCCAGTATATAGGCATGACTACAAGGGACGTACAAACCCGGATACGAGAACATCTTACGTTGTGTACCTCATAGAATGTACTTATCATCATTGCCAGTATATAGGCATTACTACAAGGGACGTACAAACCCGGATACGAGAACATCTTACGTCGTGTACCTCATAGAATGTACATATCATCATTGCCAGTATATAGGCATGACTACAAGGGACGTACAAACCCGGATACGAGAACATCTTACGTCGTGTACCTCATAGAATGTACATATCATCATTGCCAGTATATAGGCATGACTACAAGGGACGTAGAAACCCGGATACGAGAACATCTTACGTTGTGTACCTCATAGAATGTACATATCATCATTGCCAGTATATAGGCATGACTACAAGGGACGTACAAACCCGGATACAAGAACATCTTACGTCGTGTACCTCATAGAATGTACATATCATCATTGCCAGTATATAGGCATGACTACAAGGGACGTACAAACCCGGATACGAGAACATCTTACGTTGTGTACCTCATAGAATGTACATATCATCATTGCCAGTATATAGGCATGACTACAAGGGACGTACAAACCTGGATACGAGAACATCTTACGTCGTGTACCTCATAGAATGTACATATCATCATTGACAGTATATAGGCATGACTACAAGGGATGTACAAACCCGGATACGAGAACATCTTACGTCGTGTACCTCATAGAATGTACTTACCATCATTGCCAGTATATAGGCATGACTACAAGGGACGTACAAACCCGGATACGAGAACATCTTACGTTGTGTACCTCATAGAATGTACTTATCATCATTGCCAGTATATAGGCATGACTACAAGGGACGTACAAACCCGGATACGAGAACATCTTACGTTGTGTACCTCATAGAATGTACTTATCATCATTGCTAGTATATAGGCATTACTACAAGGGACGTACAAACCCGGATACGAGAACATCTTACGTCATGTACCTCATAGAATGTACATATCATCATTGCCAGTATATAGGCATGACTACAAGGGACGTACAAACCCGGATACGAGAACATCTTACGTTGTGTACCTCATAGAATGTACATATCATCATTGCCAGTATATAGGCATGACTACAAGGGACGTACAAACCCGGATAGAGAACATCTTACGTCGTGTACCTCATAGAATGTACATATCATCATTGCCAGTATATAGGCATGACTACAAGGGACGTACAAACCCGGATACGAGAAAATCTTACGTTGTGTACCTCATAGAATGTACTTATCATCATTGCCAGTATATAGGCATTACTACAAGGGACGTACAAACCCGGATACGAGAACATCTTACGTCGTGTACCTCATAGAATGTACATATCATCATTGCCAGTATATAGGCATGACTACAAGGGACGTACAAACCCGGATACGAGAAAATCTTACGTTGTGTACCTCATAGAATGTACATATCATCATTGCCAGTATATAGGCATGACTACAAGGGACGTACAAACCCGGATACGAGAACATCTTACGTCGTGTACCTCATAGAATGTACATATCATCATTGACAGTATATAGGCATGACTACAAGGGACGTACAAACCCGGATACGAGAACATCTTACGTCGTGCACCTCATAGAATGTACATATCATCATTGCCAGTATATAGGCATGACTACAAGGGACATACAAACCCGGATACGAGAACATCTTACGTTGTGTACCTCATAGAATGTACATATCATCATTGCCAGTATATAGGCATGACTACAAGGGACGTACAAACCCGGATACGAGAACATCTTACGTTGTGTACCTCATAGAATGTACATATCATCATTGCCAGTATATAGGCATGACTACAAGGGACGTACAAGCCCGGATACGAGAACATCTTACGTCGTGTACCTCATAGAATGTACATATCATCATTGCCAGTATATAGGCATGACTACAAGGGACGTACAAACCCGGATACGAGAACATCTTACGTCGTGTACCTCATACAATGTACATATCATCATTGCCAGTATATAGGCATGACTACAAGGGACGTACAAACCCGGATACGAGAACATCTTACGTCGCGTACCTCATAGAATGTACATATCATCATTGCCAGTATATAGGCATGACTACAAGGGACGTACAAACCCGGATACGAGAACATCTAATGTCGTGTACCCCATAGAATGTACATATCATCATTGCCAGTATATTGGCATGACTACAAGGGACGTACAAACCCGGATACGAGAACATCTTACGTCGTGTACCTCATAGAATGTACATATCATCATTGCCAGTATATTGGCATGACTACAAGGGACGTACAAACCCGGATACGAGAGCATAGGAAAAGCCTATCACAACACTTTCTAGAGGTGCATGGAGGAGATGTTCGAGCATTTAAATGGCGTGCAATTGAGGCCATCAGGCGACCACCTAGAGGAGGTGATAAAAATGCCCTCCTGGCAAAACAGGAAGCCTTGAAAAAGGCTGTCCAGCCGAAACATGTTGATACCAGAGCACACCTGCACAGGATTTGAGAAGACAAAGTGAATACCAGCTATACCCAGTTGAAATATTCAAGTTCCCACTGAGCGGCATATATTTAACCGCAAAGATCACATTGATAACTAGAAATCCTTTTTCTACTTATCCTACAAACTTTCTACTTATCCCAACAACCACATTTCAGCACCCAGATCGGTCACTGACCAACATCTAAGAAACCTGGGAACAACAGACCGGAAAGGCACGCAAAAATTCCACATCAGGAGGTTATCCAACAACCATACCATCGTGATCGGTCACTGACCGACAGACAAGCCACAGAATAGAAAAACCGGAGATACTTAAAAAACATCAGCAAACGGTTAGCACTTAACCGCAACGGAGATCCCACCAAGAAACCCTTAAGAGCGCGATCGGTCACTGACCGACAAAGGATAAGGTAACTGAGCGGCCACGACAACTACCCAAACACTTATATAAAAGTGAATTTTCTCGCAGCAAACAGATAAGCCCACCTAATAAGAGGAAACCAAAGCGGCATTTATTTAACCTCCAGCAGCTCATATAGAACTGCCACCAGCTTGATCTTGAAACTTAATCAAAACACTGGCATAGCGGTGTTTATTTAACCGCAATTATCTCACAAAAGTGATATCAAACAGATACACTTCAAGGTACTAATTTGTATACTTATATTATAGTGTGATAAAAATCGCACCAATATACCTCTACATTTGATATATAGTTGCCTAAGATAAGATCTCAATTGCATAGCTGAACTTGAAACAAAGTATCCTATATGAACTATACAGCAACTATTGTTTTATCCACTATAAAATTGTATCTACAAACATTCTGTTAGAAATTACAACTTTTGATAAACCCAAAACTGTATAAATTATAAGATTTCAACGTTATTATTTTAATTTAATTTATTTTTTATATATTATGTACATTTTTATACATAGAGACACCGGTGTCATTTTTTAAACTTTGAAGGAATTGTAATAATTTTTGTTTAACTGTACTTTTAGCATCACTACTATTGGGTAAATTTACCATAATCAAATAAAGGATCATATTTATTTCTTAAATAGTTTCGACATCTGTCTGCCCACATGGTACATTTTGTATAGCAACTTTGAAAGTATAAACGCTTGTTGTTATTGGGGTGATGAGTATGTAATACCTATTATATTGTACTCTGATATGTTTCTATTGTGTGATTCCTCATTTGCGTATATGCAATGCTATACATCCTATTTAACTTATATGGATAGATATATATATGTATACTAGTGTTTAAATGATGTGTAAAATCACCTCTATAACTACAGTGGAATGCTCAGTAGAGGCTCTATTATTGTATACATATGCAGATAAACATTTAAATATGTCATGTGCTAATTTGCATTCTATGATATGCCTATGTAGTGAGCGTTAAATAGAGAACGTTTATTTATTTATTTGTATTTGATTCAAATGTATTTTTATACATATGTGAGCTTTTGTATTCAAATATTTATTCTGCTACAATGATCTGCTATTATATTCTCCAGTAGTATAATATATTATACAATTCCTTCTGTATTTAAATACAAATTTATCTTAGGGGTTAAATGGGAGTGTATTTCAATCCCTGTTAATTAACCAATTACTGTGCTGAGTTGTATTTTTAAATTGCTTACCTCCTAGTATCCCGCAGGTCTATGATTACGGCACTACGTCGAAACTAGTAAGACCAGCCTGTTCTCTGTTTCTGTGCTGGTGAATATGGATTTTATCCTTGTCTGTACAATAAAGAATTTTGGATTTTAACCAGAAAAGACTCTAGTTTTCTCTTCGCTGTTTTTATAATAAATCTATTAACCCCTATTCCGCCGCTCCCCGACATTGCCGCCACTAAATAAAGCTATTAACCCCTAAACCTATGGCCTCCCACATCACTACCAATAAATTAATCTATTGACCCCTAAACCGCCAGCCCCCCACATCGCAACAACCTAAATTAAACTATATTAACCCATAAACCAAACCCTAACCCTAATGTAACCCTAACGTAACCCTAAACCTAACACCCCCTAGCTTTAACATAATTAAAATAGAGCTAAATTAAAGTTACAATTATTAACTACGTGATACCTATTTAAAACTAAATACATAATTACCTGTGAAATAAAACCTAAGCTAGCTACAATATAACTAATATTGGCCTAGATTTAGAGTTGGGCGGTAGCCGTCAAAACCAGCGTTAGAGGCTCCTAACGCTGGTTTTTAACTCCCTCTGGTATTTGGAGTCAGTCATTAAAGGGTCTAACGCTCACTTTCCAGCCGCGACTTTTATATACCGCAGATCCCCTTACGTCAATTGCGTATCCTATCTTTTCAATGGGATCTTTCTAACGCCGGTATTTAGAGTCGTGTCTGGAGTGAGCGTTAGAAATTTAACGACAAAACTCCAGCCGCAGAAAAAAGTCAGTAGTTAAGAGCTTTTTGGGCTAACGCCGGTTCATAAAGCTCTTAACTACTGTGCTCTAAAGTACACTAACACCCATAAACTACCTATGTACCCCTAAACCGAGGTCCCCCCACATCGCCGCCACTCTATTAAAAAATTTTAACCCCTAATCTGCCGACCGCCACCTACGTTATCCTTATGTACCCCTAATCTGCTGCCCCTAACACCGCCGACCCCTATATTATATTTATTAACCCCTAATCTGCCCCCCTCAACGTCGCCTCCACCTGCCTACACTTATTAACCCCTAATCTGCCGAGCGGACCGCAGCGCTACTATAATAAAGTTATTAACCCCTAATCCGCCTCACTCCCGCCTCAATAACCCTATAATAAATAGTATTAACCCCTAATCTGCCCTCCCTAACATCGTCGACACCTAACTTCAAACATTAACCCCTAATCTGCCGACCGGAGCTCACCGCTATTCTAATAAAAATTTTAACCCCTAAAGCTAATTCTAACCCTAACACCCCCCTAAGTTAAATATAATTTTATTCTAACAAAATAAATTAACTCTTATTAAATAAATTATTCCTATTTAAAGCTAAATACTTACCTGTAAAATAAACCCTAATATAGCTACAATATAAATTATAATTATATTGTAGCTATTTTAGGATTAATATTTATTTTACAGGCAACTTTGTATTTATTTTAACCAGGTACAATAGCTATTAAATAGTTAATAACTATTTAATAGTTACCTAGTTAAAATAATTACAAAATCACCTGTAAAATAAATCCTAACCTAAGTTACAATTAAACCTAACACTACACTATCAATAAATTAATTAAATAAAATACCTACAATTATCTACAATTAAACCTAACACTACACTATCAATAAATTAATTAAATACAATATCTACAAATAAATACAATGAAATAAACTAATTAAAGTACAAAAAATTAAAAAAGAACTAAGTTACAAAAAATAAAAAAATATTTACAAACATTAGAAAAATATTACAACAATTTTAAACTAATTACACCTACTCTAAGCCCCCTAATAAAATAACAAAGCCCCCCAAAATAAAAAAATGCCCTACCCTATTCTAAATTAAAAAAGTTCAAAGCTCTTTTACCTTACCAGCCCTGAACAGGGCCCTTTGCGGGGCATGCCCCAAATAATTCAGCTCTTTTGCCTGTAAAAAAAAACATACAATACCCCCCCCCCCCAACATTACAACCCACCACCCACATACCCCTAATCTAACCCAAACCCCCCTTAAATAAACCTAACACTAAGCCCCTGAAGATCTTCCTACCTTGTCTTCACCATGCCAGGTTCACCGATCGGTCCAGAGTCTTGATCCAAGCCCAAGCGGGGGGCTGAAGAGTGACGTCCATCCTCGGGCTGAAGTCTGGATCCAAGCGGCGGCTGAAGAAATCCATCATTGGGCTGAAGTCGGAAGTCCATCATCGGGATGAAGTCTTCTATCAAGCCGCATCTTCAATCTTCTTTCTTCTGGAGCGGAGCGGAGCCATCTTCTTTCCAACCGACGCGGATCCAACCTCTTCAACCGATGCCTACTCGCCGAATGAAGGTTCCTTTAAGGGACGTCATCCAAGATGGCGTCCCTCGAATTCCGATTGGCTTATAGGATTCTATCAGCCAATCGGAATTAAGGTAGGAAAATTCTGATTGGCTGATGGAATCAGCCAATCAGAATCAAGTTCAATCCGATTGGCTGATCCGATCAGCCAATCAGATTGAGCTCGCATTCTATTGGCTGATCGGAACAGCCAATAGAATGCAAGCTCAATCTGATTGGCTGATTGGATCAGCCAATCGGATTGAACTTGATTCTGATTGGCTGATTCCATGTCGGCGGTATGAACATGGATCCGGAAGAAAGAAGATTGAAGATGCCGCTTGATAGAAGACTTCAGCCGGATCATGGACCTCTTCAGCTCCCGCTTGGATGAAGACTTCAGTCGGATCATGGACCTCTTCAGCCCCCCGCTTGGGCTTGGATCAAGACATCGGAGGAGCTCTTCTGGATCGATCGGTGAACCCGGCGTGGTGAAGATAAGGTAGGAAGATCTTCAGGGGCTTAGTGTTAGGTTTATTTAAGGGGGGTTTGGGTTAGATTAGGGGTATGTGGGTGTTGGGTTGTAATGTTGGGGGGGTATTGTATGTTTTTTTTTACAGGAAAAGAGCTGAATTTTTGGGGGCATGCCCCGCAAAGGGCCCTTTTAAGGGCTAGTAAGGTAAAAGAGCTTTGAACTTTTGTAATTTAGAATAGGGTAGGGCATTTTTTATTTTGGGGGTCTTTGTTATTTTATTAGGGATCTTAGAGTAGGTGTAATTAGTTTAAAATTGTTGTAATTTTTTTCTAATGTTTGTAAAAAAAAAATATTTTTTGTAACTTAGTTCTTTTTTATTTTTTGTACTTTAGTTAGTTTATTTAATTGTATTTATTTGTAGGAATTGTATTTAATTTATTTATTGATAGTGTAGTGTTAGGTTTAATTGTAGATAATTGTAGGTATTTTATTTAATTAATTTATCGATAGTGTAGTGTTAGGTTTAATTGTAACTTAGGTTAGGATTTATTTTACAGGTAATTTTGTTATTATTTTAACTAGGTAACTATTAAATAGTTATTAACTATTTAATAGCTATTGTACCTGGTTAAAATAATTACAAAGTTGCCTGTAAAATAAATATTAATCCTAAAATAGCTACAATGTAATTATAATTTATATTGTAGCTATATTAGGGTTTATTTTACAGGTAAGTATTTAGCTTTAAATAGGAATAAGTTATTTAATAAGAGTTAATTGATTTCGTTAGAATAAAATTATATTTAACTTAGGGGGGTGTTAGGGTTAGGGTTAGAATTAGCTTTAGGGGTTAAAAAATTTATTAGAGTAGCGGTGAGCTCCGATCGGCAGATTAGGGGTTAATACTTGAAGTTAGGTGTCGGCGATGTTAGGGAGGGCAGATTAGGGGTTAATACTATTTATTATAGGGTTATTGAGGCGGGAGTGAGGCGGATTAGGGGTTAATACATTTATTATAGTAGCGCTCAGGTCCGGTCGGCAGATTAGGGGTTAATAAGTGTAGTTAGGTGGAGGCGACGTTGGGGGCGGCAGATTAGGGGTTAATAAATATAATATAGGGGTCGGCGGTGTTAGGGGCAGCAGATTAGGGGTACATAGGGATAATGTAAGTAGCGGCGGTTTACGGAGCGGCAGATTAGGGGTTAAAAAAAATATGCAGGTGTCAGCAATAGCGGGGGCGGCAGAATAGGGGTTAATAAGTGTAAGGTTAGGGGTGTTTAGACTCGGGGTACATGTTAGAGTGTTAGGTGCAGACGTAGGAAGTGTTTCCCCATAGGAAACAATGGGGCTGCGTTAGGAGCTGAACGCGGCTTTTTTGCAGGTGTTAGGTTTTTTTTCAGCTCAAACTGCCCCATTGTTTCCTATGGGGGAATCGTGCACGAGCACGTTTTTGAGGCTGGCCGCGTCCGTAACAGCTCTTTTGCTAAAAAAGAAAATCAAACACCCCCTAACAGTATAAATACAAAACCCCACCCCCCAAACCCACAAAATAAAAATATAGTAAAACCTAATCTACCCATTGCCCTGAAAAGGGCATTTGTATGGGCATTGCCCTTAAAAGGGCATTCAGCTCTTTTGCTTCCCATTACAAATAAAAAATATCTATTCTAAAATGAAAACCCCACCCCAAAACGAAAAAAAAAAAATTACACAAAATAACAAACAAATTATCCAAAATAATAACAATTATTCCTATTCTAATACCTATTTAAAAAAAAAACCTAATCTATAATAAGATACCAATAGCTCTTAAAAGGGCCTTTTGCAGGGCATTGCCCTAAGTTAAACAGCTTTTTTACCTGAAAGAAAATTACAAAGACCCACTAATATTACAAACCCCCACCCCCCCAAAGCCGCAAAATAAAAAAACTATCTAAAAAAACCTAATCTACCCATTGCCCTGAAAAGGGGATTTGTATGGGCATAAAGGATTAAATTCTATATACTCCTCTGTGGGAAGCATTAATAATAACAACTATTTACATAATAACGTTTAATGTAAACTGTAACCTTATTTTTAACGTAGAAATAAAAACACAACAACTTCTTGGTTATAAAACCCGCAGGTCACGTTTACTGTGGCAACACAAGGAACCAAATGACCAGTGCAAATAAACATGGACCAGGGGGGGCGGCAATCAGGTACTATCTAATGCGTAGTAACCCATGCTAACAAGATGGACAGTGGTAGGGATGCAGGAGAGTAAGCAGAGCGTAGCTCGATACTGTAATGGCTTAGGGAGTTCTCGGCTTTGAATCACACGGGCAGGGCACACCCCAGACGCGTGTCTGAGGACTTCACCCCTGGCCGGAAATAGCCGTCACTCTACCTCGATCACATACTGCCCTGGACACTGTCCACCCACCAGCCCAGGGTGCTAACCCACTACTCCAGACCATTAGGACCAGGGTCAACAAGGTGCAAACCACATTGAATACCTGGGGAGCTAAAACATAACGTTCTTGGACTTGTAGAAATAGGCTGGCTAGCCATCAGCCTCGGACTCCCCTAACACTATAGGGACCACCATAGTGATGAATCCCTCTAATGATTACCGCCTAAAATAATAAAAACAAGCAGATAGAGGATTTGGACTTCCTGCACAGGTCTTAAAAAGGTAAGCCAAACCCCTCCTCTCTTACTGCAACATTGTTTCAAACACACACACGGGAACACTCCCACTCCTCCGTCTTGGCCTTAACACTTATGTGCATTCCAGGTAATTTGCCTTACATTTCCTTAAGGGATTAAATGCCATATACTCCTCTGTGGGAAGCATTAATAATAACTTAACTATATACATAATAACGTTTAATTTTAACTGTATCCTTATTTCTAACATAGAAATAAAAACACAACAACTTCTTGGTTTTAAAACCCGCAGGTCACGTTTATTGTGGCAACACAAGGAACCAAATGACCAGCACAAATAAACATGGACCAGGGGGGCGGCAATCAGGTACTAGATAATGCGTAGTAACCCATGGTAACAAGATGGGCAGTGCTAGGGATGCAGGAGAGTAAGCAGAGCTTCAACTCACACAGGCAGGGCACACCCCAGACACACGTCTGAGGACTTCAACCCTGGCCGGAAATAGCCATAACTCTACCTCGATCACATCCTGCCCCAGGACACTGTCCACCCGCCACAAAATCTCCCACATATTCAGGGCAACTCTCGCCGCCACCCAAACTCACACAAATAGGAGTAGGGACTGTCTCAAATCCTCAATAAACAGGTCCATGCCATGGTCAGAAAGATGCATCCTGTCGTCTCGGTAGAGGCTCCGGTCAGCTGCCGTAATGTTCCTGTGCTACACAACAAAGCCCCTAAGCTCGAACATTAAGTTATGCAGGAGAGGAAGCAGAGCGTAGCTCAATCCTGGAGTGGCTTAGGGATTTCACATCTTCTAATCACACGAGCAGGGGACACCCCAAACGCACGTCTGAGGACTTCACCCCTGGCCGGAAATAGCCGTCACTCTACCTCAATCATATCCTACCCCCGGACACTGTTCTCACACCCTGTTCAGCTTTTTCCGGACCTGGAAAGCCCTATGCCGCCAAATCAATCTGGGGACAATGTTTGACCTTCCTATTCTCACACCAGGCATCCAAGCTTTGAACGTGTGCAGGTCAGACTGGATCACTGCACTCAAATCCCGACCAGGAATTTATGCAAGATCATTTCCCCGCAAGTGGAGGATCATAACCATGGGGTTTCTCCCAACGTCTCTGGCATCCTGCAGCAATCCAGGCAAACCTGCCCAGCAAAGGCCTCTCCTCCCTAGCCACCTAAGCACCACT
Source organism: Bombina bombina (assembly GCF_027579735.1). NCBI lineage: Eukaryota > Metazoa > Chordata > Amphibia > Anura > Bombinatoridae > Bombina > Bombina bombina. The sequence goes on from NC_069505.1 coordinate 10,367,082, forward strand.
TTAGATGAAGAAAAGCCCAGCTGCTGTCCTCCAGGTCGTTTTGACGCTTGAATGGCTGCCCAGTGCACGAACGAGTGCCCCACTATCCAGACATGAAGAGGACCTCTGGAAGGCCCTGCAAAAGAAAAAAGTGTCAACTTCATACCAAAACAGGGAAGCATCATAACATAAGCACACCGTACTTAATTTAGCAGTGGGATAAAAAGGGGGTCTCACATATAGCTGATACCTTTTTGATTTCCATCTCCCCAGTGCCTTTATACGGTCAGCTGACCAGCCTAAAGACGCCGCTGTTGTAACTGCACTAACCCTAAATAAATGAGGGGCTATCATAGTAGGATTCAACCCGGCCTTTTCACCAGCCCATCCTAGGACTCTACAGAATTGAAAATCTCATGAGAGGGGTACTGTCCTGATGAATTATTAACCTGAGAAAAACCCACTTGACGCTCGTTCGAGAAGGCCTTCAACAAAGCTTAAGGCCAATCTAATGTTTCTTGGCTAGTAGGGAGTGACAACCATGCCCCCCTACTTTCCTGATCCACTTTGGATCTAGGGATAAATAGCAATACCCCCTTTACAGTGAATCTCAAGTGCTTGCACGATACCCTTCCAACTTTTGCAGTCATTGCCTGTGGTACTAATTATCCCACTCTAAGGGCCCCGTGAAATGCCATGGCAAATGCTGCGGAAAAGTGCTGCACCTCATAGACTGAGGAACAGACATCAGGTAGAACCTGGAGTAAAAATAGTAACCTATCAGCGATTATGGGTTCCCGAATGTCACTCAGGGTAAACAACTTACAGAAAAAGGGTACCACCGCAGAACTCGCTGTTACCACCCCCTTTTTCGCCTGTCTACCCCTAAGCTCTGCGAGCCATCGCAACAACCAATCTTGCTCACCTGCGCAGGATGAAAATCCCTGAACCTCACAGAAGCAAACCCATTCTTCCCAATACCTAACATATGATTTCCAAGTGGAAGGTGCCAGGGAAGCCTTCAGTAGTGGTATCAGTGATTGCCATCCAGTGCCACCTGCCAAAGGAAAGGAGGACAGGGGACACCAGGAGTCACGGCATTAAGTGCAACATTCCTAAAATTATCCCATTGAAAATGGGAAAATGCATCAGCTATGATATTAGAAAACCCAGGGACATGCCGCGCCTGAAACTGAATGTTCCGTTTAAGGCATCCCAATACCAGAATCCGAATATATCTGACCCCTGCTAGGGAAAATGAGGAACGTCTATTGATGGTAAAGACCACACTCATATTGTCTGTCCAAAAAAAACAACTGATCTGTCCCTCAGTTTGTCACCCCATGGCCTCTAGTTATCAAGCCATCAACCTCAAATACGCTGGAATTCCGCAGCGTATTTGTGGCAAGGCTGATTCGCCTAAGTTATCAAGCCCTACACACCGGCAAAAGTAGAATATAGTGACATAAGCTTCGATCCGCCGGACTCCGACACAGATCAATGCTTACGTCACTCCAGATGTTCCGAACGCAAGTTCGGCACAATCTGACTACTTTTGGTAGTTATAAAATGACTAGCAGGTACGCTCTGCACTTTTCCGGCCCAGCGTACCTGGTTTTCAATCCTCCGCCCTGGAGGTGGCAGATCCCATAGGAATCAATGGGAGTCTGACCATAGCGAAAGTTCATGTTCGCTGCTGCCAGATATCCCATTGATTCCTATGGGAGATGTCTGCACCTAACACCCTAACATGTACCCCAAGTCTAAACACCCCTAATCTGTCCCCCCCTACACCGCTGCAACTAAATAAAGTTATTACCCCCTAAACCTCCGCTCCCGGACCCCGCCGCAACTATAATAAACATGTTAACCCCTAAACCGCCACTCCCGGAGCCCCCCGCCACTCTAATAAACTTATTAACCCCTAAACCGCCGCTCCCGGACCCCGCTGCCACCTACATAATACCTATTAACCCCTATCCTGCCCCCCTATACCACCGCCACCTATAATAAATTTATTAACCCCTATCCTGCCGATCCCGTACCCCGCCACAACTAAATAAATTGTTTAACCCCTAAACCGTCGCTCCCGGACCCCGCCGCCACCTATATTAAACTTATTAACCCCTAATCTGCCCCCCCTACACCGTCGCCACCTATAATAAATTTATTAACCCCTATCCTGCCCCCCCATACCACCGCCATCTATATTAAACTAATTAACCCCTAAACCTAAGTCTAACACTAACCCTAACACCCCCCTAACTTAAATATTATTTTAATAAATCTAAATAAAAATTACTCTTATTAACTAAATTATTCCTATTTAAAACTAAATACTTACCTATAAAATAAACCCTAAGATAGCTACAATATAACTAATAATTACATTGTAGCTATTTTAGGATTTATTTTTATTTTACAGGCAAGTTTGTTTTTATTTTAACTAGGTACAATAGTTATTAAATAGTTATTAACTATTTAATAGCTACCTAGATAAAATAAATACAAATTTACCTGTAAAATAAAAACTAACCAAAGTTACAATTAAACCTAACACTATACTATCATTAAATAAATTATTCCTATTTAAAACTAAATACTTACTTGTAAAATAAACCCTAAGATAGCTACAATGTAATTAATAATTACATTGTAGCTATTTTAGGATTTATATTTATTTTACAGGTAACTTTGTTTTTATTTTAGCTAGTTAGAATAGTTATTAAATAGTTATTAACTATTTAATAACTACCTAGCTAAAAGAAATACAAAATTACCTGTAAAATAAATCCTAACCTAAGTTACAATTAAACCTAACACTACACTATCATTAAATAAATTATTCCTATTTAAAACGAAATACTTGTAAAATAAACCCTAAGATAGCTACAATATAACTAATAATTACATTGTAGCTATTTTAGGATTTATATTTATTTTACAGGTAAATTTGTATTTTCTATAGAGGAAAAACGAAAGAAGCGCAACACCACATCAAGGTAGACGTTATGCACATTTATTATCCACACAGTAATTATTGCACTTACAAGATGTACTTTTAAAATTAGCCTTTATCCCACTCTGGGGAAGATAAAAGACGAGTCCAAGTAAACTCTCAATTGCTCCAGCACTCAGCAACTTAGTCCGAGTTCGTTTGTTCCCTGTGTTACTTCCTGGTGTTTAGGAGCCGTCCGTAGCTCCGCCCCCAACGTGTTTCGTCTGCGCTCTGCAGGCTTTCTCAAGAGGAGCTGACCTCATTTACTATTACAGCAGCTATTTCTAAGTCTGGAAGCTCCTAAGGACTTTTCCCTGTATGGGGTAATATTTTATTTGCCTTTAATGAATTGTGCATTTCCATTGCTTGGTATGAACTAATGTTTATATTGTTATCTGCATCTAAATCATTTTAATTTATTTATATTTCCTGTTTGTAGACACATTATATATATTTTTTTATATTTTTAATATTTCCAATTAGATCCACTACCCTCCTGAGTTGCGCTGTTAATACTTTAAATTTGTTCAGTAAATTTGTATTTATTTTAACTAGGTACAATAGCTATTAAATAGTTATTAACTATTTAATAACTACCTAGCTAAAAGAAATATAAAATTACCTGTAAAATAAATCCTAACCTAAGTTACAATTAAACCTAACACTACACTATCGTTAAATTAATTAAATAAATTACTAGCCAATACCTACAATTAAATAAAATTAAATAAACTAAACTAAATTACAAAAAACAACAACACTGAATTACAGAAAATAAAAAAATATTACAAGAATGTTAAACTAATTACACCTAATCTAAGCCCCTTAATAAAATAAAATAAAAAAAAAATAATAAAAGTCCCTACCCTATTCTACATTACAAAGTAATCAGCTCTTTTACCAGCCCTTAAAAGGGCTTTTTGCGGGGCATTGCCCCAAAGTAATCAGCTCTTTTGCCTGTAAAAAAAAATACACCCCCCCAACATTAAAACCCACCACCCACATACCCCTACTCTAACCCACCCAAACCCCCCTTAAATAAACCTAACGCTACCCCCCTGAAGATCTCCCTACCTTGAGTCGTGTTCACCCAGCCGGGCCGAAGTTATCATCCAAGGGGCGCTGAAGAGGTCTTCCATCCGATAGAAGTCTTCATCCAAGGGGCGCTGAAGAGGTCTTCCATCCGATAGAAGTCTTCATCCAGGCGGAGTCTTCAATCTTCATCCATCCGGAGCGGAGTGGAGCCATCTTCAAACGAGCTGATGCAAAGCCATCCTCTTCAACCGACGCCTACTCGCCGAATGAAGGTTCCCTTTAAGGGACGTCATCCAAGATGGCGTCCCTCGAATTCCGATTGGCTGATAGGATTCTATCAGCCAATCAGAATTAAGGTAGGAAAAATCTGATTGGCTGATTCAATCAGCCAATCAGATACAAGTTCAATCAGATTGGCTGATCAAATCAGCCAATTAGATTGAGCTCGCATTCTATTGGCTGATCAAAACAGCCAATAGAATGCAAGCTCAATTCTATTATAGGTGGCGGCGGGGTCCGGGAGTGGCGGTTTAGGGGTTAAACAACTTATTTAGTTGCGGCGGGGTACGGGATCGGCAGTATAGGGGTTAATAAATTTATTATAGGTGACGGCGGTACAGTGGGGGCAGGATAGGGGTTAATAGGTATTATGTAGATGGCGGAGGGGTCCGGGAGCGGCGGTTTAGGGGTTAATACATTTATTATAGTTGCGGCGGGATCCAGGAGCGACGGTTTAGGGGTTAATATATTTATTATAGTTGCGGCGGGGTCTAGGAGCGGCGGCTTAGGGGTTAATAACTTTATTTAGTTGCGGGGAGCTCCGGGGGAGGTGGTATAGGGGGTAGAACAGTATAGTATAGTGTGGGTGCTTAGTGACAGCTTATCAATAAAGCTGTAGAAAAGCTGAAGAGCAGCGAGATCGGATGAGTGATAACTATCACAGTCCGCTGCTCATCGCCCCGTACTTGGTGCGCGGCTTTTTGATAGATTTATTGATAACTTTGGCAAACATATTCAGGTCCGCGGCGGCGATGTGAGGCGAGTTTAGGCGAGCGTATTGGGGCCGGCGAAGGCAGGTACGTACGGAGCTTGATAACTAGAGGCCCATATCTCCAGTGTTACCAATATGGGGAAGAGCTCCAAGGGGCAAAGGTTCCTGGTAAGCCCTTTCAACAGTTCATTCTACCAGCCATGGCTCTGCACTCCACTTACCACTTGGCGGCAGATTAGGGGTTAATACATGTTGGTAGGTGGCGGCGACATTGGGGGGGCATATTAGGGGTTAATAAATATAATATAGGTGTCGGCGATGTTAAGGACAGCAGATTAGGGGTTCATAAGTATAATGTAGGTGGCGGCGGTGTCCGGTCGGAAGATTAAGGGTTAAATATTTTTATTATAGGGTTTGCGATGTGGGGGGGCCTCGGTTTAGGGATTAATATGTAGTTTATAGGTGTTAGTGTACTTTGTAGCACTGTAGTTAAGAGCTTTATGTTCCGGCGTTAGCCCATAAAACTCTTAACTACTGACTTTTTTTTTGCAGTTGGAGTCTTGGAGGTAAAGGCTCTACCGCTCACTTTCTCCAAGACTCGTAATACCAGCATTAGGCAAATCCCATAGAAAAGATAGGATACGCAATTGACGTAAGGGGATTTGCGGTAGCCTCGAGTTGCGGAAAAAAAGTGAGCGGTAGACCCTTTCCTGCCTGACTCGTAATACCAGCGTTAGATAAAAAGCAGTGTTAGGACCCCCTAACGCTGCTTTTTAAAGCTAACGCAGAACTCGTAATCTAGGTGAAAGAGATTTGAGATTTCAAGCCAAATTATATCGATTTGGAAACAAATCTGGCAGACTTCTAGCCAAATTAGTCAAGGGAGAAAAAAGTCCGCCCTGATTGATAGAATTCAATTTGAAGGCAGGGAGGATTCTTACAAAAATGGAGGATATTTCAGAGGTAATCACACAATACTATAAGCATCTCTATTCATTGAAAACTGCTGATCTAGCCCAGGCCGAGCAATTTTGGAATAGAATTAATTCTCCTACACTTTCAGTGGAAATAATTTATAGTCTTAACAGTCCGATCTCTGAGGAAGAAGTTAGAAAAACAATCTCTGAGATGTCTCTGAATAAAGCAGCAGGGCCTGATGGGCTTCCTAATGAGGTTTTCAAGATTCTAGCCTAAGAAATGGTCCCTTATCTGTGTAAATTGTATAATGACTTCTATATTAATGGTAAAATCATACCACCTTGCTTCTCTGCCTCTTACACAACTTTAGTGCTCAAGGGGGGGAAAGACCCTGTACAGAAGGAATCATATCGCCCTATAGCTTTACTGAATTCGGATTACAAGATTCTGACTTCAATCTTGGCACGTAGACTACAAAAGGGCCTTCCGTATATTATACATACAGATCAAGCAGGGTTTCTTTACCATCGAAACTCCGCCTCTAAAATTAGAGAGGTTTTGATGATAACGGAGTTCTTCAGGAATCACGAGGCAATAGACAGGGGGTGGAGAGAGGGCACCCCAGACCTTGCAATAGTTTCGATTGATGCTGAAAAAGCTTTTGATTCGGTATATTTTAGTCATATGTTTACTTCCATGGAAAAATTCGGGATCAGAGATAACTTTCTCAATTTTGTAAAAAATCTATATAAGGAACCTCGAACGAGACTAATAGTTAACAACTCTTTATCTCCAGAAATTATACTTGAGAGGGGAATGCGCCAGGAATGCCCTCTCTCTCCCCTTCTCTTTGATGTAGCTATAGAGCCCTTTGAGCTCATGATTAGACATCGTCTTGAGGGCATCAGAGTAGGCAATGAAAATCGCGTTATACGCAGATGATATACGTCTTTATATCGCAAATACCAAGATAAATTTACCGAAACTTTTACGAATAATAGAAAAATTTGAATCCTTCTCCGGATACAAAGTAAATCTGTCAAAATCGGAATTATATTGGCTCAAGAAAAACGCAGATTCAATGAATGATATTCCGTTCAAAGTGGTATCTGAATCATTTAAATATTTAGGAATCATGATTCCAGTTAACCCTATGGATTTATATAAATTCAACATAACCCCAATTTTGGTGAATATTCGAGAGAAATTGAAAACCTAGCAAAACTTACCAATATCTATCTCCGGAAGAATAGCATTATATAAAATGGTTCTTCTTCCCAAACTGCTATATATCTTACAGAACACCCCAATTATAGTTTTTGAAAAGGATATTCGGTCACTAAATAGTGCAGTTAGAAGATTTATATGGCAAGGAAAGAGGTCAAGGATATCCTTATTAAAATTATCTTTAGCAAAAGAATTTGGAGGTTTAGCTCTTCCAGAAATTAGACTATATAACTTGGTCTTTTTGGCACGTACGGTGAGAGATTGGAATTTTTCTAAAAACTATCGGCGAGATTACGAGTTTTTGTCGGTAAGGCTTGCGTTGCTAACGAGCCTTTTTTTTCACCGCTCAACGCTGGTATTACAGGTTTTTTTAAACCTGGCGTTAGCCGCAAAAAGGTGAGCGTAGAGCAAAATTTAGCTCCATATCTCACCTCAATACCAGCGTTGCTTACTGTAGCGGTAAGCTGGCTAAACGTGCTCATGCACGATTTCCCCATAGGAAACAATGGGGCAGATTCAGCTGCAAAAAAGCAGCGTTCAGCTCCTAACACAGCCCCATTGATTCCTATGGGAAAATAAAATGTATGTCTACACCTAACACCCTAACATGAACCCCGAGTCTAAACATCCCTAATCTTACACTTATTAACCCCTAATCTACCGACCCCGGCATCGCCGACACCTGCATTATATTATTAACCCCTAATCTGCTGCTCCGGACACTGCCGCCACCTACATTATTCCTATGAACCCCTAATCTGCCGCCCCCAACATCGCCACCACCTACATTATATTTATTAGCCCCTAATCTGCCCCCCCCAACGTCGCTGCAACCTACCTACACTTATTAAGCCCTAATCTGCCGCCCCCATCGTCGCCGCTACTATATTAAATTTATTAACCCCCATACCTAAGTCTAACACCCCCCTAATTTAAATATAATTTAAATAAAATGAAATAAAATAACTACAATTAAATAAATTATTAAAAATACTTACCTATAAAATAAACCATAAGATAGCTACAATATAACTAATAGTTACATTGTAGCTATTTTAGGATTTATATTTATTTTACAGGCAACTTTGTATTTAGTTTAACTAGGTACAATAGTTATTAAATAGTTATTAAGTTACAATTACACCTAACACTACTCTATCATTAAATAAATTAACTACATTAACTACAATTAATTACAATTAAATTAAATAAACTAAAGTACGAAAAACAACAAACACTAAATTACAGAAAATAAAAAAATATTTACAATTTTTTAAACTAATTACACCTACTCTAATCCCCCTAATAAAATAAAAAAGCCCCCCAATATAATAAAATTCCCTACCCTATACTAAACTACAAATAGCCCTTAAAAGGGCTTTTTGCGGGGCATTGCCCCAAAGTAATCAGCTCTTTTACCTGTAAAAAAAAATACAATACCCCCCAACATTAAAACCCACCACCCACACACTTAACCCTACTCTAAAACCCACCCAATCCCACCTTAAAAAACCTAACACTACCCCCTTGAAGATCACCCTACCTTGAGCCATCTTCACCCAGCCGGGCACAAGTGGACCTCCAGAGGGTCAGAAGTCTTCATCCAATCCGGGCAGAAGAGGTCCTCCAAGCGGCAGAAGTCTTCATCCAGGTGACATCTTCTATCTTCATCCATCCGGAGCGGAGTGGGTCCATCTTCAATCCAGCCGACACGGAGCATCCTCTTCAAACGAAGTCCAAGCGAAGAATGAAGGTTCCTTTAAATGACGTCATCCAAGATGGCGTCCCTTGAATTCCAATTGGCTGATAGGATTCTATCAGCCAATCGGAATTAAGGTAGGAAAAATCCTATTGGCTGATCTAATCAGCCAGTAGGATTGAAATTCAATCATATTGGATGATCCAATCAGCCAATAGGATTGAGCTCGTATTCTATTGGCTGTTCCAATCAGCCAATAGAATGCAACCTCAATCCTATTGGCTGATTGCATCAGCCAATAGGATTTTTCCTACCTTAATTCCAGTTGGCTGATAGAATCCTATCAGCCAATTGGAATTCAAGGGACGCCATCTTGGATGACATCATTTCAAGGAACCTTCATTCTTCGCTTGGACTTTGTTTGAAGAGGATGCTCCGCGTTGGCTGGATTGAAGATTATTATGAGCTGCTTATTATATTTTCATTATTTTATATGTTTAACCAAACTTTTCCTTTTCTTTTACTGAACTCTTCTCTGAAACTGCAGATATATTACTTCTGTATTTTCTAATAAGTGATGTATCTTTAACAACTTACTTTTAGCCTAATAAGTATGTATCAGTACATCTTAAAGTTATGGCTTCTCCCATACAAAGTTTTCTAAATATCTGAAACTCAAGGTAAAATCCAAGGCTTCTCTGTACAGTATCAACTTCTCAATCCAATTAGCCAACTAGCCTCTGGTCACATTCCAAGAAAACATATCTCCCAAATTTTAACATAGAGGACCTGTTTTTTTTTCCCCCTTTCCTAGTAACCACTAATCACGTGAGATTTATTGGCCAATCATTATCAGCCAATTAGCTCCCTGCTTTGTAAGGAACTGTAATAGTATAAAAATGCATGTATATGAAAATGTGTTAGTCTTGCGTTGCTGTGTTTTTGTGCTGGGACACTGTTGCAACAGTGTAATAAAGATTACCTCGCCTGAGGTGAGCCCTTGTTTGATAAATATCTGGTCTGGACCTCTTTATTACTGCACCTGAGACAAGCTCACTCACGACAGTAACTTGGCGACTCTGGTGGGACGTGCTTCAGGTCGACCTTTCCGTGCCTCCCTGGCTGGGAACCAACATCTGCGCGCACCCATCTGATTCAGGTCTATAGCTTACCTGTGGGAGGTTTTGTCTTGTTGGCCAGGGAGTCCCGGGGGGCGATAAGGGAGTACGTCCTGAGGAACAGACCACAAACAACGGACGCAATCTACTACTTGGACCAGTCTGTGAGTGTCTTCTTGTCTTTTGTGTTCATGTACGTGTAATATATGTTGTGGGTCTTTTACCCTGATTTTGTTTTATATACTGGATCACTATTAAATTCAGTGGGACATCTGTCTGGCAGTTAAACACCATTAGGGTGACAGCCCACTATAAAATAAAGTTTCAGGTGGTAGGGATTTTACAGAGGCAGAAATAGTGATCCAAGACATATTGTGACTTGAGACTATAGTGCTAATCTCTCCCGCTAAGCAGGGACGTTGAGGTAGTGTCCGTCCGGTAACTGCAGGGACTTGACTTGACTATAGTGCTAATCTCTCCCGCTAAGCAGCGACGTTAAGGAAGTGTCCGTCCGAAAACTGCAGGGACTTGATTAGGGATTAAGGTGAGGTGTGGATTTTGAGGAGTTAAAGTGCCCCTGTTTTTGGTTGAATTTTTGTAGACTGGGCACTTTGTCATCAAAATTTACATTCACTGTAAGGAACAGGGATATAATAATGGGATCCCGGCTGTCTAAAGTAGACAAAGACTCTCTCCTTGTTAAAGTATATCGGCTAGATTTGGAGTTTGGCGGTAGATGGGTTGTTAACGCTACGCGTGGTTTATGTCTAACGCACGGCATTGTTTGACTCTGGTATTTAGAGTTAAAAAAAGACCATCTAACGATGCTCCTAACGCGTGTATGTCACATGCGGAATCCTGCCCGCGTTAGACAGTCTCCCATAGAGATCAATGGAAAAGCAAAAAAATAGATTTTTTCACCTAACACTCGATCTCGCGAGAAATACGCACGGCTCGGTCATATGACGCATACCACATCATGCACAACAATAACACGCCGCAAATGTCACAACAACAATCAATCAACAAAGCACACAAGCATTACACATTCACAAACGGGAGGATTTTTAATAAAATTTAATACGGGGAATACGCATATACTTTAAGATGCGGAAATTCGCAAAATAACAACAAGGAATAAAAAATATATACATACACTAGAAAAATAATCGCATTCAATATCACTATATATTAGGACAAACATACATATACAACACTTCACTAATAACACACCATCGCAAATTCACATTTAAAAAGAATACTATTGGACAATGTTAGAGAAAACGACCACTATGACATCATCGCATTCTACACATTCCACAAATACTAACTCAAAATGAGCATGCGCAAATTCACACACCTAATACACATTGCACAAATACGAATTGCTAATAATGCACACCTGAACACAATTTACAACGCAAATAGGTACATCATTAAACATTTACACAGGGTATATAAGCACCACACAAGCATGGCTTCTTTGACTGTGTTGCTGGTGGGTCTTTGGAGATTGGAGGTTTAAGATTAGAGAGTTGGTGCATTATTGTGAGTGAGTTAGTGTTAGCGTGAGAGAGTCAGTTGGTAGTGTTATCGTGAGTGAGTTAGTGGGAATTAGTGGGAGTGGGAGAGAGTCTGTTAGTGGGAGCGTGAGTGAGTTAGTGGGAGTGGGAGTTGTTAGTGAGAGTTGTTAGTGGGAGCGTGAGTTTGTGGTAGTTAGTGAGAGTTAGTGGGAGTGTTTGTTAGTGAGAATTAGTAGAAGTGTGAGTTAGCGAGCGAGTGATTTTTCTGTACACGTAACACATTTACACGCAAACACATTCAATACATACATACACTAATCAATAACACTACATACACTCCATACCCCATACCCCCTCATACTACACTCCATACCCCATTCCCTGTAGTCCCATTCCCTTTCATCCCATTTACTCTTATCCCATACCCCATACCCATCCCATACCCATCCCCTAGTTACATTTAGTTTACATATCCTCCTTTTAGTCTTCTTCTTCTTTTGGTTTCTTTAAATACTCCTTCCCCTCTTTGTTTTTTTACATCCCTCTCACACTTTCAGCACTTTTTTTGTCTTTTTAGTTCTTTATTTTGACCCCCTTTCATTTCATCACACTCACTTTTTGTTTGATTATTTGGGGTTTAGTTTAGGGAACAGATGGAGGCCAGGCAGGGGAGAGGTAGAGGGGGGAGGCGAGGGAGGGGGGGAGGAACAGGGCAGGAAGGGGGGCAGGAAGCGGGGCAGGAAGCGGGGGTGGAAGCGGTGGGTGGACCCAGCCACTTGGTTCAAGTGGCTGGGCCCAGTGGCGGACAGAGTAGGGCTTCACAGTCCGGGAAACAGAGGGCATCGTCACAGGGGAAGGCCAAGGCGACTAGGGAGGCGAGGTTTTCGATGGAGGAGAAGGAGGCCCTTGTCGAGGCCTATATGGCCAGGTATAGGAGGCTGCAGCACCAGAAGACTACCCCGACTGACAAGAGGAGGCTCTGGAATGAGATAAGAAATGCAGTCAATGCAGTGGGTGGTCGGAACAGAGATATGGACTCTATAAAACATTGATACCGGGACTGCAAAATGGATCTCAAGAAAAAGTTAAGCCTGGAGGCCCGACATGCCGCAGGAACCGGTGGCGGACCTGCCCTGGAAATAGAGTACTGCCGATGGGAGGAAATGTTGCGGCCCAGCATCTCCGAGGTGGATATAGTCGGTATCGGAGGAATTGATACCGGGAACCTGCCACTCTCATCTGACGGTAAGCTCATTTAAGAATAAATTCACATACGAATGTATTTCAAGGGACACTATACGCAAACCTTTACTTTCATGATTCAGGTAGCGAATACAATTTGACAAAACATTCAAATGTACTTATATTACCTAATTTGAATCATTCTTGAGATATATTTTAATGAAGAAATAGCCATGCACACGGTGAAACAATCACAGGAGGCAGCTATATTCAGCTACCAATCAGCATCTTCTAAGCATATCTAGATATGCTTTTCAGCAAAGAATATCCAGAGAATAAAGCTAATTAGATAAGAAAAGGACATTAGAAAGTTGATTATAAATGTATGCTTCTAAATCATGAAAGATAAAACATTGGGTATAATGTCCCTTTAAGGATCAGATTAATGCTATTACGCTGTTTACACGCATTCACAATTACTTTGCGGTTACATCAGTATCTAGGCTATAGGTTAGGTGTGCATTTAAACAGACTGAAAACAAACGCTAAAACATTCAGATTTAACAGAGATATCACAAACACGGTTTAGAAAATGCGGAAATCATATTGATTGTTAGATTTCAAAGTGGATTAATGATTCTGCTTTTGTAATTGTATCGTAAGCTAAGTCATTTAAAGCTTGATTTGGAAATATGCTAATATATACATTTTTTATTTGTTCAAATATACAGAGTCCGGGGAGGAGGCAGCACAACAAATACAGCCTCCTCCATCTCCCCGGGATGAGAGTGGTGGGGAGGAATTTCCACTTCGGAGGGAAGAGGCCCCCCCGTGACGAAGAGCGCACGGAAGCTGATGAAGAGGCCCCGGAAGCAGAGGACGAGCCCGCGGAACCAGAGGACCCTCAAAGACCCGCACCCCGCCATGCACGGGCACCCCGCCGTGCACGGGTACCCCGCCGTGCACAACAAGAGGAAATAGCGGAGGTGCGGGTTCTACTAGACTACATAGACCAGATGCGTAACTCCCGGATACAAAATATAGAAGGCCGAACTAGAATTCTTGAAGGACAAAACAAAATAATTGAAGGACAAAACAAAATTATTGAAGGACAAAACCAAATAATAAACATACTTAATAGAATAGAAGAAGGGCAAAACACAATCATTAATCTACACCAAGAGATGTTTAATTTTTTCCGGGAGGCGCATGCTGGTCTGCCTCCTGGTCTGCCTCCTGGTCCGCCTCCTGCTGCTGGGCCTCCTGCTGCTGGGCCTCCTGCTGCTGGGCCTCCTGCTGCTGGGCCATCTTCTCCTCCTCAGCCATCTTCTCCTCCTCAGCCATCTTCTCCTCCTCAGCCATCTTCTCCTCCTCAGCCGTCTTCTCCTCCTCACCTTGGTCGTCCCAGTACTCTTCCTTCCACTCTTCCCACAACATCTCCAAGGAGAACTCGTCAGAGTCGGCAGTTGCCCCTCCCAGAGCCTCAGCCCTGTGGGAAGAGGGGAAGGAAGAGGAAGTAAGAATTTGTTTTCATGTTTAATGTTTTTTTTATTTAATGTGTAATGGATAGGTATGTGATGATGTGGTTTTCATACACTTGTGGACCACACTCTGTATATAATCTACTTCTATGGGACCGGGTCCATGGAGGCAGATTGTTTGCAGAGTGTGGGTTATAAGTGTGTGAAAACCACATCATCACATACCTATCCTTGTTCATGATATTGATTGGTTTCTGTGATGTGATGTCCAAACTGTTTTCCGAATCGCAAACAAAATTACCATTACAATTATCCATGATGGCATATTACTGTTTGAATGCCAATAACACAGCTTAAAGGGACAGTCAGAAAATTATTGATTACAAAGAAAACACTGTATTACGCATTATCAAGTTGGAAACAACAAAACATGGAGAAATACTGGTGATTTATGTGCTTACCCTTGTATCTATGACTATGAAAAATGAACACTTATTTGTTGTTCTGACCTAACAACATTTTAGATATCAATGATCAATACATGTTAAATAATATGCTGTATGAGCACAAGGTTTAACATATACAAATGCTATCCAAATGCCCTCTAGTGGTCAAATTGTATAATGATTACATGCACTCTTCAAGCTCGAAGAAATCAGCACACAAACCTCATAGGTTTAGCTAGCAAATTAAAATAAACACAGACAAATGATTAATTGGTGAGAAAACTTTGATATCATTGATATTACAAAATTGACTTTTAGAATAATGCAAAACATTATTTGTTTTCTAAACTGTCCCTTTAACAAAATTACATATCCTAACATATATTTGAAGATTGTTGGTATATCTACATGTACTTGTTCAAACAATAAATATTGAAAACAGATTTATATTGACGTGTTAAATAAAGTCTATTTTCTTAAAGAGACATTATTGTGTTCATTTATTTTCAGAAAGACATTTGTTTTAACAATGAATATGGTTTAAAGTCCTTTTAGGAGTGGGGGGGGGGTGAAAATATGCTAACAATAATATATTTGGAGATTAACCAATGTGGAACTCATACATGATACAAAAATAAACATTTGCATAAAAGAAAAACAACAAGATTAACATATACTGATATCAATATTACAAAGCTTCAAACACTTTCAAAGAAAATCGGGTTAGCTCTATTGAAAATATAGATGAACCCCCATTACAACCGTAAAACAAGACAATACACCATCATACACAAAACAGGAGAAAGCTGGAGATGGTACTCACATGAAAATTAGAGGCTTGGCGAGGAGTCTGATAATTAATTACATTTTATTTGAACAGAAGCAAAATGAAACGTGTATTTGTTAAACAATGGACTATCTAACTAGAGACCAAATTAAAAGATTTCATTTATAATGTGAGTGTCTAATGAACCTTTAATAAAATATACAACAAAATTACATTTAGAAGAAGTCGGCATCATATATTTAGCATATGATAAAGATAAATGCATATTGATTACTTTATTCTAACACAATAGCGCATATTTATTAATTAGATATCTTTAACATTAAACACAACAGTCATTTTTCTGAAAAAGGAAAATATTGTTGACAAACATATTAAACAACATGGACTATAGAGATTTGCACTTGCCTCGAAATATCATATGCATGAAAACATTTTGCTTTCGTTCGTTTATTCAACCAGACATCCAGCAAAAGAGAATTTGGTGGTCTTTATCAGCTACGGGTCAACAATGTAACATGATGCAAATAATACATATTCGCAAGGTTTTTAAAATTGGCTGCAGTCACAAACGTGTTTAACGTGCACAAACAAATATTGCGGGACTACGTAATACAATCAGACGTTTTTTTACCTTTGCATGTGACGTCTTAACATGGCGCTTCCTTGATCACGTAAGAACGCCATCCAATAAAAGGCACATTCTTGATCACGTAAGAACGCCCAAAAAAAAGGCGCATCCTTGATTCCGTCAAAACGCCATCCAATAAAAGGCACATTCTTGATCACGTAAGAACGTCAGTCAATACAAGGAATCATTGGACAGCCTGGCAGGTGACGTCTTAATCAACATGGCGCATCCGAGATCGCTGAAAAACCGCAGCCAATACAAGGACTCAGTTGACAGCTTGGCATATCACTAAGAAACGTATTTATATTTTAGGAACTAGTATGTGTCTAGATTGCTATCTAGGAATGTCACGAAATCATGAATCATCTTTTCGGACTTGACTGTCCCTTTAACTATAGCTATGGTGTATATCTTTAACATTTAAAAGATACACATGAGAAATACATATGCCATTGATGTTTTAATATATGTTTTGATTGTTTGGGAATAACAATAATTATACATGGATTGATTAAACGTGTCATTTATTCAAGTTTAAATATGGTCAGCCTACCTATAGCCATATATGGGAGGAGAAGTATTTTGTTAACATATTTGTTAAAAAATATTCATCATCTAAAATATGCGCATTACACACAGAGATTTATTTGGTTACACTTTTACAATAAGATAGAATTGAAAATGAAATACATGTGCTGTCAACATTACAATAAGATTGTTTATTAATAAGATTATATGTCCTTGTTCATGTAAAAAGGACAAAAACGCTTTAGAAATGGAAATACATTCATTAACAATTGTGCTCACCATCACTTAAAGGGACATGATTTTTTTTTTAAAAAGAGGATACACATAGACAATACTTTTTCAATAAAATGAACACTTTACAGGGATTATATCATTGTATCAATCCTCAGATGATTTGTTAAAGGTGCATCAATTCATGCAGAGTTTCTAAATACACACATGGATGTGAAAATTTAAATATACATATATACACAAATAACAATCTATATATACATATATAAAACAATTACTATGCTAATCATAATCATGCAATGATAAAGCTAAGAGAAAAATATATAAAGACAAATAATAAGATTACATTGGAGATGTTAATCTTAAAGTCATTTACAATTGTCTTACATATATGATTTTTGTTAAAAAATTATTTTTGGTAGGTCCCTTTAAGGATCAACAAGATAAACTAGAGCTTTCAAAAAATAACATGAAGAATGAGGACAAAGAATCGTGCAATGACATGTCTTTTATTAGTATGTAAGAAAACATCAACAACGTTTAGAAATAATCTTGTAAAAATAAGGAATATTTGAGCCATATGACAAGGTAACAGAGTGCATCACAGTCCATGAAGAGAGTTGCCAAGGGCCACCATAGCCCCATTGGAGACATATGACAAGGTAAAAGAGTGCATCACAGTCCATGAAGAGAGTTGCCAAGGGCCACCATAGTCCCATTGGAGACATATGACAAGGTAACAGAGTGCATCACAGTCCATGAAGAGAGTTGCCAAGGGCCACCATAGCCCCATTGGAGACATATGACAAGGTAAAAGAGTGCATCACAGTCCATGAAGAGAGTTGCCAAGGGCCACCATAGCCCCATTGGAGACATATGACAAGGTAACAGAGTGCATCACAGTCCATGAAGAGAGTTGCCAAGGGCCACCATAGCCCCATTGGAGACATATGACAAGGTAACAGAGTGCATCACAGTCCATGAAGAGAGTTGCCAAGGGCCACCATAGCCCCATTGGAGACATATGACAAGGTAACAGAGTGCATCACAGTCCATGAAGAGAGTTGCCAAGGGCCACCATAGCCCCATTGGAGACATATGACAAGGTAACAGAGTGCATCACAGTCCATGAAGAGAGTTGCCAAGGGCCACCATAGCCCCATTGGAGACATATGACAAGGTAAAAGAGTGCATCACAGTCCATGAAGAGAGTTGCCAAGGGCCACCATAGCCCCATTGGAGACATATGACTAGGTAACAGAGTGCATCACAGTCCATGAAGAGAGTTGCCAAGGGCCACCATAGCCCCATTGGAGACATATGACAAGGTAAAAGAGTGCATCACAGTCCATGAAGAGAGTTGCCAAGGGCCACCATAGCCCCATTGGAGACATATGACAAGGTAACAGAGTGCATCACAGTCCATGAAGAGAGTTGCCAAGGGCCACCATAGCCCCATTGGAGACATATGACAAGGTAAAAAAGTGCAACAGGCACAACAATAAACTTTGAAAAAGGCCAAATGGCAACAATAAAAAAAAACATCAACATGTGGACAGAGGATTCTTATCTGCGACCTTGGAGCATCTCCAGATCCTCCACTTACTGGTCATCCTCTTCATTGTCCTGTGCATGTCCAGCTCCAGATTCAGGCCTTGAAGTTAATCGCATGATTTCACGCAGAGTCAAGTCCTGAACCCGGAGCTGGGCCTGCATGGTGTCGTTCATCCCTCTCAGGCCAGCTGCGTTCCTCAGCACAGCCTGCTCTACTCATGCTAGACCTTCTAGCATGAGCCATGCTGAGTCACAGCCTAAAATAAAGAATAAATTAAATATTAAGGATAATTACACAACAGACGAAAAAATAAGCAAAGATACATTGTCATCATAAAGACAAATCATTCTTTACATCAATTAGTTTTAATTGATTCTTTACACATGAAATATGTTATTCAGACAGACCAAAATCATTAAAGGGACAGTTTACTCAAACATGTTGTCCCCTTTAATTGGTTTTAGATGATCCACTTATACAGCTTGAGTGTATAAAATCTTGTTAAAGGATTTACATTGTACTTACATTAGCAATTTAAATATTTTAATTATACTGTGGTAGGCACACCTATCCTTAAACATTTTGGCTTTGAGGACAAGCTGTGTAAACATAGCAACCTGAAGAAATTACATTCCCACTGGGTTAGACAAGAGATAATGTATCAACATTTGTACATAAATTGTTGGATCCAAGTAGTGGTAATTGGTATATGTAGTGATATCAAATTAAAGGGACACTGAACCTAAATATTTAATTGACTGATTCAGATAGAGCATGACATTACAAATATGAAAAAATTACACATATTCTTTAAATGTTAGAATTCTCTAGCTAGATTTTGAATGCAAGAATGTCGGTTTTTAGGGCAGGCCATATTTGTTTATCAACTTTGTTTGTCCCTGCTGGTTGATGGATACATTCATCCAACAATAAAGAAATGATGTCCACAATTATTTTCTATTTAAAAATAATTCTAGGCATTTCTTTGTTTCAATAAAGATAGCAAGAGAATGAAGAATAATTCATAAGAGTAGTAAATTATAAATTTGATTAACATTGCATGCTCTATTTGAATCACAATAGAAAATATTTACCTTCAGTGTACCTTTAAGTATCTTATAATGTTGATTTTGAATGATACTTACAGCTGTGCCTGGGAAGGACAATCCGACACCCAGGACAATGAAGGTTGAGACAGGGGGGAGGGATGGGATTGGCTTGGGGAGGGATGGGATTGGCTTGGGGAGGGATGGGATTGGCTTGGGGAGGGATGAGCTGCTTCTCCGGGGTAGGCCGTACAGCTGGGGAGTGGTGAGTTTGGGTCTGGGCAGCTGTACGGCCCATAATACGGGGAGAGCGGCGAAGGGGGGTGTAGGGGCGTGTTTTGGGAGGGACAGGAAATGACAAATGGGAAGGGCCGGCAGGGGTCTGGGCATGGGCAGGAGTCTGGGCAGGGGTCTGGGCATGGTCAGGGGACTGGGCAGTGGCGGAAACCAGATGACCAGAAGTGGCGGATCCATCTGAAAAAAAAATATATATATTAACATCTCATACATCATGAAATCAAATCAACGCATTTCAAATTGATTATGTTTTCAATATACTTCGAAGTGTGTTTGAATTTGTAAACAATTATGAAATGAGGATATGGTATGCATATAGGCACTCAGATGAATATCAATTACTGTCTGTACAATTATAACATTATTATTGTGTTTTGGCCTGGAATATGCATGTGACATAATGATGGCATGAATTATACATTTTTTTTAAAAAAAATATTTTCATGCTGCCTGATATAGAAAGGGGGCAGTAGTGTATTTGAACAGACAAATAATATTCCTTTTTAAAGTGCAAAAGCTGTAGACTTTGAATGTCTTCAATAAAATGATTTCAAATAAAGCAACATGTTGGAAACATGATAGATATATTTCACATACCATCAGAGTCCAAGGCAGCCTCTTCCTCCTCCGTCACACATGTTAAATCAATCTCTGTAAAACATAACATGTTGTGTACACGTTAAGATCAGATATTATAACATATGTTACTGTTGTTCAAAGACACACATCAATGTTGCATTAAAGATATACACACCCAAAGTTATGATTTACATCATTTTGATGGAGCATACAAATTACATTAGATTTGTTATTCTCAATGATTCAGATTTTCGATGTATTAATTTCAAAATCATAAAAGCATAGAACATTTAAGATTTCTCATGTGTGTATCACTTGATGACTGTTGTCAAAAATGAACATGGAAACAAACATATGCTATACATCTTCTGAATAACAAATGTGTAGACTAATAAAGTTGTAATTATTAATCTTTCAATATTCAAAGAAAATTAATATATAATCAGAAGAGAAAAGTATATGTTTGTTTCAATTGTTATGCTTCATCAGAATCATGCTCATAATATTGATTACCAATACACCTTCAATGACATATAAATGAGTCAATGGACTTACCAGGGGACCGCAAAGGTGGCTCTGTGTCACTGCTGGATTCCTGTGGGCTCCCCACACCAACTCTCTCTATGAATGATATAGATATATATTAGTAAACACATTTGGGATATCACTAAATCACATCTGTATCGAATTTTAAGATTAATCAACTTGAAAATGTGAAGAATAGAGCAGTCATTAATCAAAAAAATGCTTGATTGAATCAAGGGGATTCTGTTAAAAATGATGTATTGAACATATGTTTAATTTCTGACTATATTAGACATCAAACTCATCTCATACGATGCTATTGCATATCTAAATATACCCATTGATCAATGTTCTTCAAAGAATACACACAAACCACATTTTGAAGAACAGCTGTTGACAAATATAAACAAAGACATGTGGCACATCGAGCCATTTGTGCAATGTACAGTAATCTTGTTTAGGACACAACACATATTGATCACAATACAAAACAAAATTGATTAGTACAAATATGTAATCATGGTGCTGTTAGAGTATGCTGATATCTATAAAGTAACTCCAACAGTGAATATGTGAATTATATATCAATATTGTTTAATCCAAAGAATGTAAAGATGAATGAATCTATTGTTTATTAAAGGGACACTGACATGATTTATTTCAATCATTGATTTCACTGTTCAAACTGTTCAAAATGATTTAACATTGACTCCTATTATAATTTTAATGTTGCTACATTTTAATCTTAAAGGCAGATAAGCAATATTGGATTCAATAAATATTGTTTGTTGAAGGTATCCACCAATCATCAATAAAAACCCAGATTGGTCAACCAAAATTGAGCTGCAGATAAACGTACATTCTTGATTTTAAAATACATTTAGCAATAGAATATTTCACATATGATTATAGTATTATATTTAAATGTTTATTAATATTGCATACTCTATCTGAATGACAACATTAATAATTTTAGCTCAGTATCCCTTTAATATAAAATTATATTGATTTGACAAGGTTGGTGTTAATGAATTCTCTACTCCATATGTTGATGTAATGAATGGGATTGAGCATGCAATTCAAATCTAATATGTTATTTAAGGATATCCGAAGAATTATTTAATTTTCATCTATTAAAGGGACATTACATATAAATATTGAACAATGTGGATTTAGTATCATTGCGCAATGATTCAAAGCGGAATTACGCATCCGTCATTTGACCAACATGTGTAAAGCAATTCCACTTACAGCAAACCCATGTTAACGTGTATGCGCAATTCCATTTTCGCGATCATTGCGCAATGATTCAAAGCGGAATTACGCATCCGTCATTTGACCAACATGTGTAAAGCAATGCCACTTACAGCAAACCCATGTTAACGTGTATGCGCAATTCCATTTTCGCGATCATTGCGCAATGATTCAAAGCGGAATTACGCATCCATCATTTGACCAACATATGTAAAGAAATGCCACTTACAGCAAACCCATGTTAACGTGTATGCGCAATTCCATTTTCGCGATCATTGCGCAATGATTCAAAGCGGAATTACGCATCCGTCATTTGACCAACATGTGTAAAGCAATGCCACTTACAGCAAACCCATGTTAACGTGTATGCGAAATTCAATTTTCGCGATCATTGCGCAATGATTCAAAGCGGAATTACGCATCCGTCATTTGACCAACATGTGTAAAGCAATGCCACTTACAGCAAACCCATGTTAACGTGTATGCGAAATTCCATTTTCGCTCTGTGACGCATATTCTGTAGAGCGCAAGACACATCATTCCTATTTCATGTGTCACTAATCTAAAATCAGATATCTAAACATCATATGTAGTGAATGTTGTGAGATCTGTATAGGTTTAGTATCTGACTATATACACATTTTTTGATAAAAAAACAAATATTAAGATATTATATGAAGTTGGATAATTACCTGGTTCAGATTCTCCATCTCCTCCCAGGCCACTGGACGGAGAAGCAGCTGCCCTGGCCCCCGCGTCAGGACTTTCAGATCCCGCAGCTGGGAGGGAAGAAGAGGAGGCCGAGGATGGCGAGGATCTAAATCTTTTGGGGACCCGGAGATTGAGGAGCTCGCATAAAGTCACCTCATAAGGGAGTAGGTACAGTTTCCGCGGGGCCTCTCTTTTGCCACCTCTTTTACGGGCTTGTACCCAGTCCCTTATGAGGTTGACTTTTTTTGTTTACCGCAACCTCATATCTCCGAATCTCCTCATGATCTGATCCTGGGTCCTCTGGACGTCACACACCAATCTAACCGCATTGGTGATAGACTCCCAGAGGGCCTTCTTAACGTGCGCATCTGTCAACCTCCTCTTGTTCCCAAACAGCTGGGGATAAAAGTCCTTGACGGCATGGACCAGTGCAGCGCTCTCCTCCTTGGTGAACCTGGGAGCTGACATGCCTGCTGGGTTGTAGATTTATTTTTTATAAAAATATCATATATACTGCCTGCAGGCATTAGAGAACTGACAAAGATGGCAACGTGTAATGGACTTTTATATGATGAAGTAAACATGAGATGCACCATGGGACAAGTTATCTGTACATCTGATTGGATAAAAGTTTGAAATATTGTTAGAATGTCTGTGAGACCATCCTGACTCAAGTTGTGTTTGTGTGATGAACTCTGATTGGCCGTTCCTTAATGTTTCATATCTTATTAACTTCCTTACAAATACCTCATGGTGGTGCTGTTACTTCATTTTTCATGTAGACTTATTAGTAACTCATGGGCCTGTCATGCGGATATGTGTGACGCAGATTTAATATCCGTGATCCGTTAAATATTAATGATTAAATTCTCTTTAAAATCTAATACTGTCACATTATTAAATGTTGTAGACATTTCTCGGTTTAATAATGGTCTGTTTCTTTAATACAAATACACATTTAATATTGTATGTCTTTATTGTTCATAAAATCCATTTATTGACTTATTGTGAAGTATTGATATTGCTCTATTAAATGTATTTCATAATGCACATTGATTGTGTGCTATTGCGTGACATTAGACTCTAATGTTTAAAGATGCTAATCTGGTGTTTCAAGATGCGTTTCCCACGCAATATTTCTGAATGTTCAAATTCAGGTTATAAGGTCAGTAACTTGGATAATCTGTTTATAAATGTTAAACTACAGGTTTGTTTGTTATTAGCAAATAAACCTCGAGCTTGTATTTGTCTGAAGTGCTCATATATGTTATTGTGCAATGGCGTCTTTATTTTTAAATAGACATTACAAACAAACAATTGTATCAAATGATCTGTAGAGATAGAAGATTGTTTAGACTTTAAAATGTAAATCAATTTATCTTAGTATTTAGATATCCTCAACAGAAGAAATGTAAATGCACATGGTTGAGCCAATCACATAAGGCATCTCTGTGCATCCACCAATCTTCATCTACTGAGCCTATCTCGATATGCTTTTCAAGCAAAGTATGTCAAGATAGGAAGAGAAGTAAATACACTATTTAAATCTCTTAAAGGGACACTGTCCAAACAAATTTAGCGTTGGTGATTCAGATTGAGCATGAAATGTTAATCAACTTTATAATTTAATCCGATTCTCAAATGTTAACAGTTATCTTGTTATCCTTCTTTGCAAATCCATAATGATATTTTAGATTACGGACAATTGTTGCAAAAAACCTGGGTTGTCCTTGATGATTGTTGGATAAATTAATCCACCACAAAAAACCAAGTTCAGTCCAGAGTACTGAAGCAAATAAATTATCTATTTAATGCCTTATTTTTAAAGTAATGATAGCAACATCACAAGGAGCATTCATAATATGAGACAATTTTTAAAGTTGCTTAATATAGAATACTCATTCAGAATGTATAAATCATTAATTTTTTAACTGTCTCCCTTTAAGTATATTTTTAGTTCATGTCCCTTTAAATAAACATTTCACAATAATGCTTGAAATATCAGAAACCTAGGCACCTTCCTTTTGATAAATTAGTATAACATATGAGTAAATAAAAATTAGATTAACTTCTGGATTGTTTTACACACTGACTGAAATATATATTGTAAAGGAGGTATTTCGGAGTCTTCAGCTTAGAGGGACATTAAGCTATATGTTATGTATGCATTTTGGATAAGATTATAATATTTGAACAACTTAATATGTTTTGGTATTCAATCATTAGATTGTAATTATATATATTTTTGGATTAAATACATATCTACATAGGCTATTTTGATGCTGATTGTTGGTTGCACATAGATACCTTATGTAATTGACTAAGATATGTGCATTGATGTTTTTTTTCAAAGTATATTTAAAGACTGAATGTAATTCTATAGTACTTTCTAAATATGTTTAAATTCTTTTATGAATTATTTAAAAATCAATACACAATCTACTTTGTGAATGTCCCTTTAAGGACCAAAACATTTTTAATGTTGATTTAACATTGTCAAAATAAACTAAAGGGGAATGAAAATTATATATAGATATGTGATGTCTAACCCAAGAGGTAAGATTTTAAAAACTACATAATATTAATAACTATAGTTAAATGACTCCACTCGAAAATAAAATCGATTAACCTGGCATCCAATAACTAGCTTGTGAAAAATATCAAGTTAAATGACCTACCATTTATAAATGGAAAAATTAAAATAATTTAGCAAATAATGTTTTGAGATACCTAAGGAAGATACAAGATCTTATAAAATTAATTTTACATTCAACAACACTGTCACTTTAATGTAATTGAACCACTTCCCCTTCTTAAAAGTGAAAACAAATAATTTATGTCAAATTTTGACTACATATCCGAAATTATTTTAACATCTAAGAATTTCAAAAGAAAAGCATCGATGGATCTCACTCCCCAATGAATGTTACAAAAGATAGTTTAATGTAATATTCTCGGAATCAGTGGATTTTCTACAATTAATGCATTATTTGATCTTATGCATGTGCTTGTCAAATAGACAACTACCAGTCATGGGAGTCAAATTGTTTTTTATTGACAGATTATATGGATATTTATTATAATCTGTTCCAAAGAGTGTATTTAATACTAAAATGTTTATTAATACCATTTAAAAAATTAATAGTTTCTGAACCAAAAACAAAAAAATATTCCTGGAAGTCATCAGATGCCAATCTGAAATTAAAAAACAAAATGTTTACAAAGTTAATACACACGTAGTCAAAGATTCATAAAATACATTTACAATCATCTTGTGTCTATGCTCTAACTTTGTTCAACACTTTTTTTTTTTTTTTTTTTTCAAAAAAGCTTTATTAAAGAAAATACGTATAATAATTACAAGCTTTTCAGTTTTTCCAAGATAAATGTGTATACAAGATTATTCAAACATAGCTTTACAAAATGT
Organism: Bombina bombina; assembly: GCF_027579735.1. Taxonomy (NCBI): domain Eukaryota; kingdom Metazoa; phylum Chordata; class Amphibia; order Anura; family Bombinatoridae; genus Bombina; species Bombina bombina. Next base: position 10,393,250 of record NC_069505.1, read on the forward strand.
AACTAACCAGTGTTAACACATGCTAATCATTCTACCTCTGGTGCCCCTCAGCAAGGTAAAATATTGACTGTTCATAATGCAGGTAGGGTTTAAATCTCAAGGGGATGGGACAAATTTCAGAGTTCAAGAGGCACTTAGTTGATGAGAGTCCAAGAGTCCATTAGTGCATTGTCCCAAGCGCTCTGTGTCAATTCCCACAAAGTTATACCATCATATGCTGGGGTTACCAGGGGGCATGAAGCCAAAGGGGGTAAGGGGGGTGAGGAAAAAAAAAAAAAAGGGGGGGGGGGGAGGGGGGGAAGGGGGGGGGATGAAACCTGTCTCCATTGAGCCGTTTGGGTGTGTTTGTGCAGACAATCCCTTTCCTGTGTTCCCGTTATCTAGGTTGTTTACAGATCGTTTGTGCATATCTCGTGGGGGGTAGGTGGAGGTAATGGGGTAAATTGAGAGAGGGGGTAGAGGAGGAAAGGAGAGGGGAATGTCGGTAGAAGAGGTATAGGTCCAAATTGTGACCTAGCTTGTCTTGTACTATCTGTCGTCTGTGTGCTGCCCAGCCCTCTAGCATTATCTCGTGTGTGTCTACCGTCCCTTGCCGGATGTGGTGATATCTTTCTAGGCGTAGTAGTGTGTCTACTTGTTCTTGCCACTCTTGGAAGGTCGGTGTAGTTCTAGACTTCCAGTGTTTTGGGATTAGTAGTTTGGCTCCGTTTAGCATAACTAACAGGAGTGCCCTATTTGCTTTGCAAGTTAATTTGGGTAAGGAAAGGTATAGTAATGTTCCTGGGTTGCTCTGCAGGGGTTTCCCCAGGACTAGTTCTATGTGATTGAAAACGCTGACCCAATATTCATCCAGCATAGGACATTCCCACCAGATGTGTGTTGGAGTGCCGACTCCACCGCAGTCCCTCCAGCATTTGCCTGAGGCCTGTTTGTAAATCCTCTGCAGCCTACTGGGTGTAAGATACCACCTCGCCAGGCATTTGAAGCTGGATTCCTGTACTCTCATAGAGATTGAAGCTGACTTGGTCACTGAGAAGGCGTTTTGCCAGTCCTCATGACCTATCTCGGTCTGCCACTCCTTTTCCCACATCTTCGTGTAGGAGGGGAGTGTCTGGGCATCATCTGTTAGTAACAGTTTATAGATCAGGGAGACTGCGTGGGCTGTAGGCGTGCCCTTTAAACATAAAGTCTCAAAGGGGGTGGGTGTTCTGGTTAAACAGGGTCTGTGTTTATGTGTCATGAGGTAATGATTCAACCGCATGTATGAGAACCAGTTCAGCGTCAGGTGGGGGTACTCCTCCGAGATGTCAGTCAGGGTCTTGAGCCTATGGCCGTCAGTCAGAGACCTGAGGGTGTAGTCTTTTAGAGGTGTGTCGGCATTGGTTCTGCTATCGGGTAGGTTCCAGGGCAGTGCAGCGTTCCGATAAATCGGGGTTAGTGGGGAATGTCTGGTTGATATATGAGATGTAGTATTTATTAACTTGTCCCATGTGGAGTAAAAGTCCATCAGCAAAGAGTACTTTGTTGTGGCTGGGTGTCTGTCCTTCTCTAGTGTCCAGGCACCTAGGCCTGCGTTGTTTGTTTCTAAGATGTCACAGTCCAGTCTTACCCATTCTTTGTTAGGGTCGTTGGAGCACCAGTCCAGTAATCTGCTCAGCGTAATTGCCTGTTTGTATGTTAGTATGTTTGGGACCCCTAGGCCCCCTCTGTCTCTGGGCAGATACGAAGTTCTCCTGGCTACTCTTGGTCTGATCCCTCCCCAAATGTATTGTTCAATTAGGGTCTGAATTTTTTGTAGGTAGTTCCTTGGAAGGGGAATCGGTGTTGTTTGGAGAATGTAAAGCAATCTGGGTAGCACATTCATCTTGACGACATTTATTCGTCCTAGCCAGGAAATAGATTTGTTCTTCCACCTAGATAGGTCCGCTATCAGCGTGGTCTCTAGACATTTGTAGTTTTCTTGGAAAATAGTTTGGGTGTCTGGGGAGATGTATATCCCTAAGTATTTAAGCTTATCTTGTTGTAATCTCAAGGGACAGGTGCCTAATGTTGTGGTCAGTGTCTCTGTGTGGTATGTGATGTTCAATATCTCTGATTTAGCTACATTGAGGTGGAAGTTAGAGAGTCGGCCGTATTCACTGAAGGTGTTTAGGACTCTAGGGAGGGAAGTCTCTATGTCGGAAAGCGTCAGTAAGATATCGTCGGCATATAATGCCAATTTATGTGTGTTTGAAATGGTTTTGATACCTGAGATCAGAGGATCTTCTCTAATTTTCTGCGCTAAAGTCTCTATTGAAATAGCAAATAAGATCGGCGAGAGTGGGCAGCCCTGCCTGGTCCCGTTTCTGATGTGGAATCTATCTGACAGTAGGCCATTGACTTTTACTCTGGCCGAAGGGTTTTCATAGAGGGCAAATATCTGTCTGATAAAGGTGTCGCTAAACTTCATTCTCTTTAGTACTGCCTTCAGAAAGGGCCAGTGCACACGGTCAAACGCCTTTTCGGCGTCTGTCGAGACCAGTATGAGAGGTGTGTTCTGATGCTGCGCGTGCGAGACAAGCTGTAGTACTTTCAGCGTGTTATCACGCGCCTCCCTCCCTGGCACGAAACCCACCTGGTCAGGTAGGATCTTATTGATTCTGTTGGCTAATACCTTGGCATAGATCTTTACGTCCACATTGAGGAGCGAGATCGGGCGGAAATTTTCTGGCCTGTCTGGTGTTTTACCCTGTTTAGGGAGGACAGTGATATTTGCCTCCAGCATCTGATCTGTGAATCCCCCCTCTGTCAGCAGCGAGTTAAATAGAAGTGTAAGAGGTGCTAGCAAGTGATGTGCAAATTCTTTGTAATATTTCACCCCAGTCCATCAGGGCCAGGGCTCTTACCATTTGGCATACTCATGATGGCTAATTTAATTTCGTCAGTTGTTATCGGTCTATCTAATTGATCTGAGTCCTCTTGAGATAGTGTGGGTAGCTGGATGTCCCCTATATATGCGTCTATATGTGATTGTGGGCTGTTGTTGGTGATATTGTAAAGTGCTTCATAGTATCGTCGAAATGTCTCAGCTATGGTCACACTATCTTTCTGTGGTTGCCCTAATGCGTCAGTAATAGAGTGTATATGCATGCTCAACTGTTTGCGCTTCAACGCCTTGGCTAGTGATGGGCCTATTTTATCATTCATTTCAAAGTATTTTTGCTGTAGCATTGAGACTTTACTCTGATATTCTTTGATGAGGTGGTTATTCAGTTCAGCCTTAACCGTGTTTAGGGATTTAAGTATTATGGCAGATGATGTGTTCCTCTTTAGCTCAGACTCCCAGTATCGAATCTGAGACAAAGATGAGTTCAGAAATTGTCTATTTTGTTTGGTTTCTGTGGCTTTGAGTCGTATAAATTCCCCCCTTGCTACACATTTGTGTGCTTCCCATGTCGTGGAGTTGGGCAGGGCGTCTAGTGGGTTTTCAATGAAGTAATTCCGTAAGGTGGAGTCAATGGCCAATTTGTGTAAGGAGTTGTCTAGTGTATGGTCGTCAAGTCTCCATATGTAAGGTTTTATGGGTATATCTGGCCAGTCTAATGTGCATTGTACGGGAGCGTGGTCTGACCAGGTAATTGGCAAAATGTTAGCGTTGTCAATCAGTGAGAGGCCTAATTGGTCCGTTATGAGGTAGTCGATTCTAGTGTAGACTTGGTGTGGATGTGAGAAGAAGGTGTAGTCCCGTGTGTCTGGGTGTAAGAATCTCCATATGTCATGTAGTTTTAGTGAGCGGATTTGTGAGTTGACAGTTCTGATTATTCTGTGCGGTGTAGAGGTCTTCCCTGATGAGGTGTCCAGGGAGGGGACCAGGGGTAGGTTAAGGTCGCCCGCCAAGAATAAAATACCTCTCGTGTGTTCCAAGATCAGTTGTGTCAGTTGTTTGAATACAATATGTTGTCCTTGGTTTGGCAGGTAAGCATTGGCTATTGTGATATGGGAGTTATACAGGGTCCCCACCACTAGGAGGTAAGAACCATTGGGGTCCTTGAAAACCTTGGTTGGTCAGAAGGGAATCGAGTTCCTGATGAAGATACCCACCCCACCTTTCTTAGAACCGCCCGATGCTAGATAGTGGGTGTTATACCTGTGAGTGATGTACCTAGGTTCCCTCCCTCTCTTGAAGTGTGTCTCTTGTATACAGATAATATCCCCTCCTGCTTTGTGTAACTGCGTGAAGGCAATTGATCTCTTTTCAGGACTGTTAAGTCCTTTGGCGTTAATGGTTATGAGTTTAATGGGACACGGCTGCATGTTTCTGGAGTGTTATAAGTTTAGTTACACAACTCCAGAGGACTTCGGTTGCGTTCAATCTGCTTGTTAGAGTGCGGGCGTGCAGAGGGCTGGGCAGTGTCTGTCTAGTCTGTAGACCCTACTTCTTCTGTGAGTCTGTAGGGCAGGTGGTGACTAGGTCTCTCAAGTCCTGTGTATGATAGTGAGTGAAAGGTGGGATGGGGAAGGGGAAGTTGGGGGAGGAAAAGAGGGGGGGGTTAGCAAGGATAAGAAGAGGAAGGGTGAGTTTGCAAGTAGGTATAGTGTACTAACAGTACGGCTGCTTCACCTAGGAAGCTGATGTTGTGTAGATAAGTTAACACTAGAAAACTATAAAAGCAGCAATCAATAATATCAGATAACTAGCAAAATAGGTAACTAGCAAAATAGGGTAATATCCCCGTTATCAAACCCAGCATTTGAAAAAGTAAATTTAAAGATAACATTATATTATATACGACCTGATGCCTTGAATCAGGGACTGGCCTCCAGCCTAGGCCGTGGGGGCGAACAGTCCATATGTTGATGCGTTTCCTCTGCATCATCAGCGACAGTCACAAGTGAGGGGTGTTTGTGGAGACCCCTTTCATTGTTGAGTGCGGGTGCAGGTCGCATCCGAGTCCCCAAGAGGGGCCTTGGTGTAGAGCTGTCCTTTGGTTGGTCCTCTGTCTGGATGTGTATCTGAAGTGCCTCGCAGAAGCGGGGTAAGTCATCCTGAGTTTTGTAGATAGCTGTGGTGTTGCCGTTATTGGCAATGATGCTGACCGGGAACCCCCAGCGATAGGCGATCTTCTTCTCTCTGAGCACTGATGTTATGTGGTTCAGATCCCTTCTCTTTTGGAGTGTCGTGTGGCTCAGGTCTGTAAAAATCTGGATGCGGCAGCCTGCATGTGTGAAGTCCTGTTTTTGCCTTGAGTGTTTTAAGATGTCCTCCTTATCCTTGAAGTGCAGCAGCTTCAGGATAACGTCCCTTGGGGGTGCTTTAGGTGGGGGTTTCGCTCTAAGGGCCCTGTGTGCTCTTTCGATAATTACCTCGGGGACATTCTCATCACCTTTTAGCGTGCGGAACATGGACTGCAGGCAACCCTCTAAGGCTCCTGGGTGGATGGATTCTGGTATCCCTCAAACTCTCAAATTATTCCTCCTGCCTCTGTTGTCTAAGTCCTCAACCTTCTCTAGTAGGTTGTATATGGTTTCTTCTTGGTCGTAGAGAAGGCGGGACATATGGTTGATGTCATTACTGGTTGTGTTGTGATTTTCTTCTAGATTGGTGACTCTCCGCGTCACCCTTGATAAATCCCTTTTGAGGTCCCCATACCAGCCCTTTACTTCAGTGAGAATTTCTTTAAAGTCTTCTTTGGAACATAAAGATTTGAGGTCTTCTCTAGTGATTTGTTGTGTGGTACTAAGGGCAGGGCTCACTGTCTGAGTACTGGACTGTGGGCTTGGTGCGGGCACGATGCTGTCTGCAGCTTGTTGTAGTGTCTTTGACGTGGATTCAGGTTGTTTTAAGAACTGCTGCATGGTCCTGGGATGTGGTATGCTGTCCAGCCTAGTCGTTTTTTTCGCTGGCATGCTGGTATGATATGATGAGGGCTAGCGTGGATAGTAGCTAGCTGCTCCTTCAGGGGTATTGTAGGCCAAAAATAAAGTTTATAAATCAAATGCAGTTGCTGGCGCCTGGGCTCGTTCTCCCTGCGCACCTTAAGGGTGTCACTGTCTTCCTTTTCTGCTTTGTGTTTGATATGCTTAGGATTAAGGTGGGTGAGGGTTGTCTGCTTTTGTTTTTCTTTTAAATACAGAGAACCAGAGAGAAAGTTTATAAGGCAGACAATTTGGTGCTGGCTTTTGTGCTGTTTCTCTTGCGCACTGTGAGGGGCTGCTGTCTTATGGGTTACTTTGCTGGCAATGTAACTCAAGGGTCACCTGCATGTAGGTGCTGCTTAGTGGGGGCTGTGCGGGTGCACTGTCTCTAGTGACTGTATTTTTGAACCGTGCAGCAAGGGGAAAATAAGTAAATCACCTCAGAAAGTGCGTAGGGTGTATGATTCACAGTGTCCGCTGCAAGCAGAGTAGGTATGCCCCTTGTTTCAGCGTCTATTTGGGTGCAGAGGATGTGTTCCTTCCCCGCTGAGGGCTTTAGTGAGTTTGTGGGGTGATTTGTCCCTGTGATGGAGGGTTGATGTACTACGGTGCTGTGGGTGACTAGGTCCGTTGCCGCCTGAGGCCTGATGTGCATGCCTTCTTACCTTGCTGCCCCGGTATGTAGCTTCCGCCTTGAGAGAGGGCCGCACCCGCAGAGCTGTTATGTGCTTTGATGTGCGTGACCGTTGGCGGGTGGCGGCAGCCGTTGGGTTGCTGCGTTGTGTCTCCCTGGATGGTTCTCAGCTTTGGTGCCGCTGAAATCTGGGCGCGTGTCGTCTTTACCCTCAGGTCCGGGCGTCGCCCGATGTTGTGAGCGGGCCCAGAGTTGGTAACAGAGGTTTGCGGCTGTTGGTGTGATAAGCCAGGCTCCGGGGGTTGTCTCCTCTAATGCGGGGCTGTATTTGAGGCATCGGTCGGGTATAACTGCTGGGTTTAACAACTTAGGGCCTAGGAGCTATTGCACTACGCGGCCATTTCACTGAACGGCCAAGCTCCGCCCCCCTGTTCAACATTTTTTAAAGATATTTATTAATAAAATTTAAAAAAAATAATAAAAAAAAAACCATTATATTGTGTAATCAAAAATAAAATAAAATATCTGATTTTCTAATTATACATAATAATGTATATCACATTTCAATAATATATATGTTGAACATAAATGTAATATTTCATGTCCATTCAAATACCTCTATATCAACTATAATATGTATTCCTTTTTCTGATTGTGATCCCTAAATATCTAATGATGAAATATGTATGACTAATGTATGTAAGCTACCAATAATCAACATTCTTCCTGTGATTCTTAACTAGCATGCATTGGTACACCAACCTGGATAATGCATGGTCTTTGAAAGTCAATTCAGGGGTAAACAGTTGATCTTCAATAGGTGTCTTATTCATCAGTTCAAAAATAGAGGACTGTGAAATCCCATCTAAAAATTAGAAAATCATCTAAGTGTCTGATTGTGATCCCTAAATATCTAATTAAGAACTAAATATGACTAATGTATGTAAGTTACTAATATTCAACATTCTTCCTGTGATTCTTAACTAGCATGCATTGGTACACCAACCTGGATAATGCATGGTCTTTGAAAGTCAATTCAGGGGTAAACAGTTGATCTTCAATAGGTGTCTTAGTCATCAGTTCAAAAATAGAGGACTGTGAAATCCCATCTAAAAATTAGAAAATCATCTAAGTGTCTGATTGTGATCCCTAAATATCTAATTAAGAACTAAATATGACTAATGTATGTAAGCTACTAATATTCAACATTCTTCCTGTGATTCTTAACTAGCATGCATTGGTACACCAACCTGGATAATGCATGGTCTTTGAAAGTCAATTCAGGGGTAAACAGTTGATCTTCAATAGGTGTCTTATTCATCAGTTCAAAAATAGAGGACTGTGAAATCCCATCTAAAAATTAGAAAATCATCTAAGTGTCTGATTGTGATCCCTAAATATCTAATTAAGAACTAAATATGACTAATGTATGTAAGCTACTAATATTCAACATTCTTCCTGTGATTCTTAACTAGCATGCATTGGTACACCAACCTGGATAATGCATGGTCTTTGAAAGTCAATTCAGGGGTAAACAGTTGATCTTCAATAGGTGTCTTATTCATCAGTTTAAAAATAGAGGACTGTGAAATCCCATCTAAAAATTAGAAAATCATCTAAGTGTCTGATTGTGATCCCTAAATATCTAATTAAGAACTAAATATGACTAATGTATGTAAGCTACTAATATTCAACATTCTTCCTGTGATTCTTAACTAGCATGCATTGGTACACCAACCTGGATAATGCATGGTCTTTGAAAGTCAATTCAGGGGTAAACAGTTGATCTTCAATAGGTGTCTTATTCATCAGTTCAAAAATAAAAAAAACTGTGAAATCCCATCTAAAAATTAGAAAATCATCTAAGTGTCTACAATAGGATGCCTCAACAGCCTTATTCTATCAAATAGTTGGCACTTACCATGTGAACATGTCTTTGTATGGTTTTCAAGGTCAGCAGATTTGAAAGATAATGCCAGACATGATCCCATTGGTATACTTCAATTTCAATCTTGGCTTTTTCCACTGTCAGTCTGGGCAATCTTCGCTGTCAGGCTTCTAATTCTTCCCTTTCAGTCTTTAGATTAAGTCAGCTCCCTAATGGCAGAAAAAGTTTATTCAAAATTACTACAAGTGTGTGAATCATTTCTGTAGCCCTCTCCCACCCCCCATTTCATAAGAAATTTCTGTCACTAGCTTACTGTGTAGCATCTTGTGTTATGTTCTATCAAGTGTGAAGATGAGTCATATTGAGCAGAACAAACCCCTAATGTGTGACATTGAACCATAGTCATGCTAGAGGATCCCTTTCTGAGTATTTACATTTTAAGTAATGTGTAAACTAAATCCTAGTTTATAAAATGTATGCCATATGATGTATTTGTGTACAATTCATGCCAGCAACAGTCCAGACATTTATACTTACCAGCTGATGTCCTCTTTAAAAACCAGGTGGCAAAGACTCGCTACAGGACCCAATGCCCAGAGCATCACCTATATTAATAAATGAAACACATTTTTAGCATTTGATGAACAATCCTAACATGTTTGTTTGAGTTCACATCTATTGATAATACTCCAGTCTAACTTCTATTCTTTACCGTCTAAAGTTGCGGTTGAATGTCTGCTCTGACATTGAGCCCCTCGTCCCGGAATGGCCCCTCTAGAACAGGATCATCCTCCTCATCTCTGAGGAGGTTTCTGTCCAGCCGGACGGCCTGCAGCATCCCAGCCCGCTGTGCAATATTATGCAGGACGCTACAGGCTACAACGATCTTAGCCACCTTCTTTGGGTTGTACTGGAGGGCTCCTCCCGACCTGTCCAGGCACCTGAACCTCATCTTCAGGAGCCCGAACATCCGTTCAACCACCGCCCTGGTTCTCTTATGAGCCCTATTGTAGCGCTCCTCAGACACATCAGTCGGGCTACGCAAGGGGGTAATGAGCCAAGGCCGGCTCATGTACCCAGAATCACCTATAAATTATGAACAGAACATAATTCTAACAGAATCCTCAAAATAGTATTTGTAGTACAATAAAAAGTTTTGTACACGATAATCCAGTAACAAATGTTTATTTTAAATTTAAAAAATCTAGTTCAATATTATTCTCTATCTTCCCATTTCATCTAAGACATGCTACATATGCGTATTTCTCCATATTCAAACCTTGTGTAAAATGCAAACTACATGGTTACATTGCATTCTCTATCTGAGCATTTAAGTTAAGACATGCTACATATCTGCATTGAACTAAAAGTAGACATTAGCGGAAAGAGACAATGACATGGTTAAATTGCATTAGCTAATATCTTCCCATTTCATCTAAGACATGCTACATATGCGTATTTCTCCTAAATCAAGCCTTGTGTAAAATGCTAACTACATGGTTACATTGCATTCTCTATCTGAGCATTTAAGGTAAGACATGCTACATATCTGCATTGAACTAAAAGTAGACATTAGCGGAAAGAGACAATGACATGGTTAAATTGCATTAGCTAATATCTTCCCATTTCATCTAAGACATGCTACATATGCGTATTTCTCCTAAATCAAGCCTTGTGTAAAATGCTAACTACATGGTTACATTGCATTCTCTATCTGAGCATTTAAGGTAAGACATGCTACATATCTGCATTGAACTAAAAGTAGACATTAGCGGGGGGAAAATATATGGTTAAATTGCATCCTATAGCTGAACATTACGCTAACATTTTAAAACTACAGTGGCAATTGTCAAACTAATTAACCATGTTGTGCACAAATACTCACCAACTAGATAACCAGGGGGCATTCGTCTTTCCTCAAACGGTCTCCACAGGGACGACAGAGAGAGGATGCGGGCATCATGACTAGCCCCTCCAAAATTCGCACACACATGCATAATCCTCATCTGTGCGTCACAAACATACTGCACGTTGAGGCTATGAAAATGTTTGTGATTTCTGAAGGGCGAGTCATCAATTGGAGCACGCAGCGCAATGTGGGTACAATCAATGGCTCCCAAGACATTGGGCAATTGAGCAATATCAAAGAATTCCCGCTTCAGGCGCCTCCAATCACCATCATTCTGTGGGAATCCTATGTATTGCTTACTGATACGTACCATGGCGTCCAGAAACTTATCAAACACCACAGAGAATGTACCTTGAGCCAGGCCATGCATGTACAGTTCTCCGGATTGAAAACTCCCGGAGGCCAGGACGTATAGACAGCTTAGCATCTTACTCATGGTGGGAACAGCAGTCCTTATTCTTATACGTGGCTCCAAATGAGGTTTAAGAAAATCGTAAAGGCCAATGAGCTGTTCGCGATTGAGCCGATACTTATCATAAACCTCAAAGTCGCTCATGTTTTCCAAGGTGGGTCTCACGCTGTAGACAGGAGGACCTCGAACCAGATGACCCCTTCATCTCAGTCTGAGCCGCCGAGGCTGCCTGATTCGATCAACAGCTAGTTCGCCAATAGCAGCACCAGCAGTGTCTACCATGTCATCGTCATCCATCTTTCAAAACAGCGTAACAAGGTAAGCACTTGATCTGATGTGGATCACAAGTGATGCTTTGGCCATGTTGTTTGGGGGATTTATAGTACAATTAGTCCAATGGTAGTGAGTTTGTAATGATTGCTGATTGTATTCACTTGTTTGTATGTGAGCGGCGCGAATGCTTTCAAAGTGGGCGTTTTTTGTTGTTTGCTGAAATGTTATTTTGCAACAATGAATCTCAATGTGAAAGTGTCAAATATCCCACATACAGTGCATGTTTGTAATGTTTGTTCATATGCGTAATCAATATTTCTTAAACGCGATCTTATAGTAACAAGCACACGTCCAGGCTAACATGAATGAAAGTGCATAGTTGTGTATAATGTGCATCGAATGTGATCGATCAATGTTGCTGCAACATTGTTTGTAAACGATAAAGTAACATCTGCCATCTGTAGTATTGTATATATATAAGTCATTGCCGAGCAGTCAATATTGTATGCGTCCCTTTCAAATCGCAATAATAATTGCGAACTTCCCGTCTGCCATCTGTAGTATTGTATATATAAGTGATTGCCGAGATGTCAATATTGTATGCGTCCCATTCAAATGGCACTAATACTGAATAACTTCCGGCTGTCATCTGTAGTATTGTGTATATAAGTGATTGCCGAGCTGTCAATATTGTATGCGTCCCTTTAAAATCGCAATAATAATTCCGAACTTCCCGTCTGCCATCTGTAGTATTGTATATATAAGTGATTGCCGAGATGTCAATATTGTATGCGTCCCTTTCAAATGGCACTAATGCTGAATAACTTCCGGCTGTCATCTGTAGTATTGTATATATAAGTGATTTGCGATCTGACAATATTTATTAATTGTCCCATTGAAATCTCCCTAATAATGCTGTTCCAAAGTGTTGTTTACGTATATGTTGTATTGTAGTATTGAGTGTTAAAGTTCCGAAAGGGGCGGTACAGTCGTGAATCTGTGATGTGTATGGTTGAATCTTCTAATGACGTCATGATATTATTAACCTGCTTATGTAGTTCTGAAATCCTCATTGTGTTGTTGTATTGTGCTACATTGTTATTGTGTACTGAATAAAATCTAAATGTGTGCTTTGTGGTTGCGTGATGGGTGATGCGTGTTATGTACATGTACGTATATATTGTGATTGTGTCCCACATATGCTGACTTCTATATAGCGGTCTGGCATGGTTGTTCCTTCCCATAAAGTGACATCTGTAATCTGGTGTAATGATGTTCTTGTTGTACGTAATTCCTAATGGTTTATTGTGATGGAATCATGATGTTAAAATTACAGTAAAATCCATATGTTGTGTTTTGTGATTCCTCGAGAGAATGTAATGTGTTTTTCCCCCATCATTTGAATGCACATGTATTAGTGAATGTTAAAAGTAATGTATGTGCATCCATGACTGATCATGTGTTAAGCCTATGTAGATATGCTGTTGCTGCAAGCATATGAGTTGAATAACTGAAATGCAATAATAAAGGTAAATGAGAATTGTTTCCCATTGTGTAGTGTTTGTGAATCCTGAAAAGTTGACATTATTTTTGTGTCCGTTTAAATGTAATATTTTTAAAACTAAAATGTTGTTACTAGTGATGTTGATTTGTAGTTGATGTAATCTAAAAGTCTGAAACAATTTAATGGTGTTGTGAATATTCAAACAGTAAAATCCATAAATCCACCATAGGGAAATAGTCATTTCTTGATCTATTTATCATAGCTGGGTCTAACGCATGAAATCATGTATTTTCTAGTGCTGGTATTTGGAGTTTTTCTGTCTACGCTATTTGCGTGCGTTAGGGAAATGAGGGTTTCGCGTGCACGAGCATGTCTTCCCAATAGAAGTCAATGGAGGCTCTAAAATTTGTTCATTTTTTTTTTCTAAGACTGGTTTTCCTCGTAAAGTGAGTGACGTCATGAGCTTGAGTGAAAAAGTAACTAAATCGTGTTCTTTTTGTAATAAATAAATATTTTGTGTATGTCATGTGGTGTATATTGTTTGTATGCATTGATGAGTGTATGTTTGTGATAATCTTATTAGTTAGATGTAGCTATATGAGGGTCTTTTCCCGTGTGTCAATGTAAGTCAATGGAAAAATGGATTTGTGTTGTTTTTTTTCTAACACCCAAGATCTCGCAACTTTAATCCTTTGTATTTTGATGAAAAATTATTAAATCATAAAAATAAATATAGTGTAGTGTTTGTATGAGTGTAAGTGTAGTTTGTGTAATATTTGTTTTGTGATTCGTGGATGTTTTTTTTGTCAGTATATGTTTACTACTGGTTCTGAGGTGTCGGTAGAAATTTGAGCGTTAGGTGTTTTTTGAGTGTCGGCAAATGAACTCTAAATACCGGAGTCCGTAAGAAACCCGCGTTAGGAGCCTCTAACGCTGGTTTTCACGGCTAACGCCAAACTCCAAATCTAGGCCTATGCAAATTAGGGAAAACTCAGTACTGCTTGGTTATAAAAAAATTAGACTGTATACTTTGTGCACAGAGCTCTTAGTTTCCTATACTCTCAGCCTTGATCCTGAATTAAGGTGGCCGAGATTTGGGTCCTTTGAGCTCTCTAAATTAATTGCCCTCCGCAATCTTCTGGTTGATATATGCCCTGACCAGATGGACTACTATTATCTTTTTGAGAATAGTAGGGTTGCGGACGTCAAAACCCAAATGAAAATGTGTTTTCTGTATTACTAAAAGTTTCATGTATGTTAACATTGCTTTAGAATAAATGCTGGGAGTGAAATATTTGAGGTATGTGAGTTGATATGAATTTTGTGCAGGCTGGAGCTGTGTGTGTGTATCAGGGATTCTTAGCTAAGAAATTTGATGACGTAAGGATTTGCTTGTTATTGCTGTAACTTGGTTTTAAAGTCATATGTATGTTCTTAATTTTGTGCGCCAATAATAGCATTTTTTTTTAGTTTTAAGTGATATTTGTTTTATGTATGGGCTGATAAGAGATTTAATGTGTTTCCATCTGTTTGAGGTATATAAAATATATGCAAGTGAAGTAACTAAGGACTTTGAAAGTGCGATGGTGTGTGTCATTTTTGTCACGCTCTAGTAAATCTGAGAGTTTTTCTTGTATATGATAAATGGGTTAAGTATGTTTGTGGAAAAGATAAAATAAGGTAAAAAAACTGGTCTTGTTTGCCATTGGAGTTCTGCTTCTTTGCTGTATTATGGACTGTGTGTCATTAGATGTATGTATTTGGGTCTGTTTCTTTTGCAATAAATATTTAAGTATATGCAGGTTGTGATGCAGTTGGGAGGTGGAGTTTTAATGGTAAATAAGACAATAAGGTTGAATATGTAATATACATGATAAATGGTCAGCCCTTATGGGGACAGTACACTGTAAAATTGTTTTTATATTAATGTATTTTCAATGACTTGTTATGCAAGCTGCATAGTATAAAATATAGGAGAAATTGCATTTGCAAGTTTATTTGTATATATATATGAAGTATCTGGTTTTATGCTTTCAAAACACAGTTGATTGCAATGGGTTGAATTTTAGATAATAAGAATATCTCATTGTGTTATATTTGTCTGTAAAATCGGAGCTCAGTGCTTAGACAGAGCAATGGAAAATTGTCATTTTATTACTTAAAGGACCAGTTCACTCATGGGAGTTCATAAGCAGCAATAACACTGGATTAACAAGTAAAGGAGATAATACATAAAATGTAGTAGTTTGTAAAATATATTATTTTTTTTACATTTTTTATCTTCTTCTTTGCAGTTCAGCTAAATGTCCCTGGAATGCCCTGATAAAAGGGCAGTGCTACAATGCTCTATTACCCCGCCCCATGGCCAATCAAAGTGCTTTAGTAAATGATATGCTAAAGACAGTAAACCTCCAATGTGAACACACAATCGGCAGCTAACAAAATAAATTTAAATATCACTCCCCACACTTTACATTTAAAGGGACACTCAGGTTTTATAAAATTTTCATGATTCAGATACAGCATGTAATTTTAAACAACTTTCCAATTTACTTCCATTAAAAATAATGTGCACAGTCTTTTATATTTACATTCTTTTTTGAGTCACCAGCTCCTACTGAGCATGTGCAAGAACTCAGACTATACGTATATGCATTTGTGATTGGCTGATTGCTATCACATAGTACAGGGGGAGTGGAAATGTGTTAGAAAAGAATCTACTACTCATTTGAAATTCAGAATAAATGCTATTGTATTGTCTTGTTATCTTGCATTTGTTGATTATGCAAATCTGCTGTGTTTACTGGTCCTGTCTCTGGGAGCATAATAAATGCATAAGACCTGGATGATTTTCTATATTTTTACTTTAGTTTGTTTTACAATAGTTTGCTTACATAATCACCTTGTGCAGACCTTTCCTTGTATATATATTCAGTATAATATAAAATCTGTGAGACTAGCAGTGGAAAAAAAAAGAGTTACATTTGCTTTCCAGCTGATTGAGGCTTCATGCCGATGTGGATTTGACTTCTGAGTTGAATACATACAGGCCTGTGTAAAAGTCTGTTCTAATACAGGAGTGGAATTGCATGTTCCAAACGTTTTCTTTTTCTCTTCAAATAAGTTGCAAACTGAGAGATATCACTGACCTGAATGTATTCAAGCTCTAAGAAAAACTGCTCACTGCTCAACACAGAGTCAGGGGGTGGAGCAAGTGCTATGCACAGAAGGCAGGAAAAAAAATATTTAAAGGGGTATAGGCAAACTGATATAAAATCTGAGATTTCAAAAAATATTTACAGAGAAAGAAAATGAAGTTTATTGTATGCTCAGCACTAGTATATTTAACTATGTCAAGCAGTTCAATTCAAAATATTCTTAATTTGGGTAAACTGTTCCTTTAACTATCCTGCACCCCTGTGAGTGTGGTTTCTTATGCTGGCTTGTTTACTTAGGCTGATTGATAGCTGAGACTCCAGTATAAAACTTTTACTATAGGTGGGAATACCACAGGCTAAATCAGCTATTTCAAATGCCAAAATAAAGGGCAAAGGAGCTTGTACAGGGACATTCTTTACACATTTATGTGCCACACGCAGTACATCTCTTACTCAATCAGACAAATACACAACATTTTTTTCAAACCAACGTCTCACTAGGTATGAGACATTGCTTCTTGTACCTTCTAATATCACTATCATCCACTGTACCTCTCTCAACCCAGCAACTTTGTTACCTCTGCCTGATGATGGTACCCCACACTATGACTGTTTATCTGTATCTCTCTTTTCCTCCAAACTAAGGGATGGCCTCTCTGATGTGCCTCTACCTAACCTGGATTGGACACTGTTCTGTGATGGAAGTTTGAGGATGGTGAATGTTTCTGCTGTAGTCATGACAGATTCTGTTATAGAGGCCGAGCCCCTCCCATCTCACTACAGTGCCCAAGCGGCTGAGCTACATGTACTCACACTTGCTTGTCAGCTCTCAAAGGACAGGTCAGTAAACATTTACACTGATAGTAAATATGCTTTAGGGATTGTATATGCCACTGGTCAATTATGGAAATTAAGGGGTTTTCTAACTTCTGCTGGTACCCAAATTGCCAATGCACCACAAGCTTCTGCATTCCTTGACTCAATCCATTTACCCACTTCCATCTCTGTCATGCATTGCAAAGCACACAGCCACTCACAGGAACCCATTTCACTTGGTAATAGTTATGCTGATCAAATTGCTTAGCATGCAGCTTCTCTGCCATTTACACTACATTGTCTTCTCTTTACACTTCTCTTCCTGAACAAACTGTTCACCTCTGTACTATTCTTGGTGTTACCTGTGACTCTTTTGGTATCTGGTCCACTCCACATGGATGCCCTGCTCTACCTCAACCACACCTCTCTCTTATGCTATCCTTTCTGCATAACCAAACACACTGAGGTACCACACAACTTGCGGAAACCCCCCCCATCAAGCTGCAAAATGAGTTGTATTGAATTGTGAGACGTGCTCAATTTAATCCAAGGGGGGAACCTAAAGGCCCACCAGGCGAACGCCCATGGGCATTTCAACCTTTTGAACGTTTACAAATTGACTTTTCTGACATACCTCCCTGTAGGGGTTTCAAACATTTACTTGTGATAGTGGACCAACTTACTGGATGGGTCGAAGTTGCCAAGTGAATGCTAAAAGAACTCATACCCAGGTTTGGCCTCCCAGAGTAATTGAATCTAACAGAGGAACACATTTCACAAGTAATATTATTCCACAACTGACATTAGCCTTAGGCTTTACTTGGCATCTCCATACCCCTTGGCATCCAGAAAGATCAGGCCAAGTGGAAAGAAAGAACCAGACCCTAAAACAGACTATTGCTAAAATTTGTTCTCAAGCAAGCCTTAAATGGGTAGATGCTTTTTGCCCCTGGCACTGTTTGGAACTTGCACAAACCATAGGGGGACCCTCAAGCTCTAACCATATGAACTATTGTTTGGTAGGCCACCTCCTTTGTATAGTGCCAACACTTTACACCTGCCTGACCTTGCGGTGGGTGATGTACAATTAACTGCCTATCTTTTGCAATTGCAAAAGCATTTACATTCTCTCCACAGACATGCCTCTCTCTCTCAGCCATTGCCATTGGATGTGACTGCACACTACTTCCAGTCAATGACTCCATTTTGCTCAAGACTTATCAAAAGAAGTCACTGCAGCCTCTCTGGAAAGGTCCCTTCCTGGTTTTGCTGACTACTCCAACAGCTATCAAAGTTGCTGAGGTCGACTCTTGGATCCACTACTCCAGGTGTAAAAGATACAGCCCAGACAAAGAAGCAGCCTGCAACAAGCCAAAGAAAGAAGAAGCTGGGGCAACCAAGGCCTCTGAAGAAGGGGTAACCAAGACCTCTGACGACGATTGGTTAATTCAGACCCTTCCGGGTTTGAAACTCAGACTAACCAGAAATAGTGAAATCTCACTAGCTGAATGAGTGAAACTGAAAGATCTGTCTTTCTAACTCTTATTTTCATTGTCTCACTCCTCTGTTGATATCTTGAGTAACATCCCTCAATATGTCTCCTTTGTTTTGTGTCACACTTTTGACCATGCTCTCTTACTCTATTTCCCAATATGTGTCTTCTGGTCAGTGTGTTTGTCCTAACCCCTTTACTAAATAATCTTGTTCTGGTAACCTTGTATCTGTGGCAGTTTTCCCTCCCACTACTAGCTGCCCGACAAGTAATTATACTCAAAGTTCATATTTAAAGGTCCTAAGGGGTTTGTTATCCAGTCTATTTGCATAGCCCCACTAGTGAATGTGGTTTGAAAATTATGAAGTGGGTAGCTGAGAAATGAAAGTCACCCCTTCTTGCTTGACGTTCCCCTGTAACTACCTCTGCCACAACCCCTATTTACCCCCATGATTCTTTCACCCATAATGATAATTTACCTAATGCCCAATTGTCCTCAGAGAACTATTCTTTAGGTGAATGGGGACTAAACTCACACATTATCTTTTCTTTTACTGAACTCTTCTCTGAAACTGCAGATATATTACTTCTGTATTTTCTAATAAGTGATGTATCTTTAACAACTTACTTTTAGCCTAATAAGTATTTATCAGTACATCTTAAAGTTATGGCTTCTCCCATACAAAGTTTTCTAAATATCTGAAACTCAAGGTAAAATCCAAGGCTTCTCTGTACAGTATCAACTTCTCAATCCAATTAGCCAACTAGCCTCTGGTCACATTCCAAGAAAACATATCTCCCAAATTTTAACATAGAGGACCTGTTTTTTTTTTCCCCTTTCCTAGTAACCACTAATCACGTGAGATTTATTGGCCAATCATTATCAGCCAATTAGCTCTCTGCTTTGTAAGGAACTGTAATAGTATAAAAATGCATGTATATGAAAATGTGTTAGTCTTGCGTTGCTGTGTTTTTGTGCTGGGACACTGTTGCAACAGTGTAATAAAGATTACCTCTCCTGAGGTGAGCCCTTGTTTGATAAATATCTGGTCTGGACCTCTTTATTACTGCACCTGAGACGAGCTCACTCACGACAAAGATGGACCAGCTCCGCTCCGGATGGATGAAGATAGAAGATGCCGTCTGGATGAAGACTTCTGCCGCTTGGAGGACCTCTTCTGCCCGGATCGGATAAAGAGGTCCATTTGTGCCTGGCTGGGTGAAGACGGCTCAAGGTAGGGTGATCTTCAAGGGGGTAGTGTTAGGTTTTTTTAAGGGGGGATTGGGTGGGTTTTAGAGAAGGGTTGGGTGTGTGGGTGGTGGGTTTTAATGTTGGGGGGGTATTGTATTTTTTTTTACAGGTAAAAGAGCTGATTACTTTGAGGCAATGCCCCGCAAAAAGCCCTTTTAAGGGCTATTTGTAATTTAGTATAGGGTAGGGAATTTTTTTATTTTGGGGGGCTTTTTTATTTTATTAGGGGGATTAGAGTAGGAGTAATTAGTTTAAAATTCTTGTAATAATTTTTTTATTTTCTGTAATTTAGTGTTTTTTTTTTCGTACTTTAGTTTATTTAATTTAATTGTAATTAATTGTAGGTAATTTAGTTAATTTATTTAATGATAGTGTAGTGTTAGGTGTAATTGTAATTTAGGTTAGGATTTATTTTACAGGTAAATTTGTACTTATTTTAATTAGGTAGCTATTAAATAGTTAATAACTATTTAATAATTATTGTACCTAGTTAAAATAAACACAAAGTTGCCTGTAAAATAAAAATAAATCCTAAGCTACAAACACAAAAGAAGAGAGAGCGCAGCCACGACTCACGGTAAAAGTTTTAATAAATCCTATGCGCATCCATACATATTGTACTTACAAACATTCAAATAAAAACAGGCGCCTCTTTGTTCACACTGGGTTCTTGTTTCTGCGGTAAAACTGTTCCGTCCTTCTCCGATGTGTAAGTTCCGTCCTCGAACCACACCAAGTTTACGCTCCTTATAATCTCTGTCTCTTTGTAGCGGTGCTTTTGTTGACTGTTCTTCTGTGCCGTCTACGCGTTTTGTCCGTCTTTTGCGGACTTTTTCAAGACTTCTTGGCAATGTGTAAAATATTCGTGGGGGTCCATGATTTAAAAATCCGTTACTCCTCCCTTCTAGTGTGGCGTGGCTCAATAGGCTCTCTGGTATTCCCACGCCCACTTACTCAGTTCATCGGGCGGTTGTGGGGAAGAAAGGTAACAGTGTTACTAACATCTTGTATTGTAATAAAACAATCTTACATTTACCTCACGCCTATATAGCGCTACAATGTACCTCTAATATAACAATTAAAATACTCATACCCGCAACACGGGATAGTTCCTACATTTCATTACCACATTTCCTTATACTTGTTCGATTCTCATAACGTTAGTATTTGATAAAATAAAACTCTATATGGCTTAAACACATACCATTTTCCTTCTAAAACATAGTGTGCAAATAAGAATCTCTTTTTAAAATCTTTTTATATAGTCAATCTACTTCGTATCAACAACATGGTTTTATCCCTATTTCTTACCTATTAAAATAAACAGAGTGGCTGTACTTGATCTATAACTTTTAAAATTTCCTAAGCTAGCTACAATGTAACTATTAGTTATATTGTAGCTAGCTTAGGGTTTGTATTTAGTTTTAAATAGGATTAATTTATTTAATTGTAGTAATTTTATTTCATTTTATTTAAATTATATTTAAGTTAGGGGGGTTAGACTTAGGGTTAGACTTAGGTTTAGGGGTTAATAAATGTAATATAGTAGTGGCGACGTTGGGGGCGGCAGATTATGGGTTAATAAATGTAGATAGGTGTCAGCGATGTTAGGGACGGCAGATTAGGGGTTAATAAAAATTAACTAATGTTTGCGAGGCGGGAGTGCAGCGGTTTAGGGGTTAATATATTTATTAAAGTGGCGGCGATGTCCGGTCGGCAGATTAGGGGTTAAAAACTTTAAGTGTTTGTGATGTGGGGGGGGGGGCTTGGTTTAGGGGTTAATAGGTCGTTTATAGGTAATAGTGTACTTTTTAGCACTTTAGTTAAGAGTTTTATGGTACGGCGTTAGCCCATAAAACTCTTAACTACTGACTTTTAAATGCGGTAGGAGTCTTGACAGGAGAGGGTGTAGCGCTCACTTCTTCCAGGACTCATAATACCAGCGTTAGGCAAATCCCATTAAAAAGATAGCATACGCAATTGACGTAAGGGGATTTGCGGTAAGCTCGAGTCGCGGAAGAAAAGTGAGCGGTACACCTGTACCTGCCAGACTCACAATACCAGCGGGCATTCAAAAGCAGCGTTGGGACCTCTCAATGCTGCTTTTTAAGGCTAACGCAAAACTCGTAATCTCGCCGTATGTGTCGAATATATCGCTTGAGTAAAGTATCTGTAATCCATTTCTTCCATTAGGATTGATTCATTGTGAACCAAAAGAGTTACCTGTGGAAATTAAGAGGTTTAAAGCTATCCTTAATACTTTAAAGGCATGGTGGAAAATAGGAGGTTTGTTGAAAGTTAACTGTAAGGTTTCTCAATATTTACCAATAATGGGGAATCCAAAATTTCAATCTGGTTTAAACTCGGCAACATTTAAAAAATGGTCTAATTTAGGATTGGATAGAGCCCAGCAATTTATCAATGAGGAAATAAAATGTGTAAAAACATTTGAGGAATTGAAAAGTGAGTTTAATATATCGAACAAGGAGTTCTTTGCATATCTGCAAATAAGACATTATATCTCAGAACTGGTAAGAGATGCAGGGTGGTGCTGGGCCTTGGGAAAATTGGAAAGTTGGCTGTTGTTAATTAAAGTGGACATATGTCAATCACCCCAGGTTATTTTCTTCTCAATGCCAATAAGGGACTTCCTTTTTTACAACAAATGGTTCTAGACTGGAATGCGCTGATTCTCCCGAATACTATAGACTCAAAATGTATTAAAAAATCAATTGGTAAAGTAACTCAGGCTACTCTCTCTGCCACTTGGAGAGAGGCACATGTTAAAGTACTACACAAAGCATATTTTACGCCTGAAAAAGGTTATAAACTACGCAATTCAAATTTTAACAAATGCCCTAAATGCTCTCTTCCAGCAGCAGATCTGATGCATATGATATGGAAGTGCCAGAAAATTAGACAATTCTGGCTTAAATTAGAATTTTGGTTGAACAATTCATTGCATGCCTCCCCTCTGGTTTTCACAATGACACAGATCATATTCTGTATAAAACCTAGTGCAGAATACCAATCCCAGGAGAAACTAATAATTCTGTCAATCCTAGCAGCTTGATATTTCATCTTTAAAAATTGGAAAAAATATAGGGTTCCCACAATCTTAGAAGTTAGAAACTGCCTCAAAAAACAGTGTATGCTTGAGCAAAGAGACACCAACATAGATAGTGAAGAAGACATCAAAAATGTTTTCAAAAAATGGTCAGCTTTTATAAAAATATACTCGACGACTGAAATAGATTACATGATTTTACCATTTAGGAACTCAGAGCTAGTATTACTTGGTGCCTGGTAATGGAACACAGAGACATGAGGAAGGGGAGGTAAGCCTTCCCTTCCTCTCCTCTCTCTTTCCCCCTTGTCTTCTTTTCTTCCTCCCTCTCTTCCCCCCTTTTTTCCTCTCCCCTCCCCCTCCTCTCCCCCCCCCCAATTTTTTTTTTGTTTGTTTGTTGTTGTCTTGTTGTTTTGTTGGTTTTGGTTTTGTTTATATAAAGTAAAAATATCAGCAGAATGGCAAAAGAGAATAATGTTGTATTGTTTGACTTATTGGTAAAATTGAATAGATCTGTTTTAATTCTCATGATTTTTTTTTCCTGTGATTTATTGCTGATAATAAAATTAAAAGAAAACAAAAAAAAACAAACAAACAATGATACAAAAATGAAGCAGAAGATTACATCTTATTGTACAGTATAAAATATTAAAAAGAACAATTAAAGAAATAAATGTAAATCATAATCTTTATTTAAACCTAAACCTTTATTTAAAATTCTTTATTTAAACCTAAACCTTGCTGGGTTTAGCATTTGCAGAAAATACCATGGCCTTTATTTATCAAGGTCTGTCGGACCTGATGCGACAGTGCGGATCAGGTCCGACAGACCTTGCTGAATACGGCGAGCAATACGCTCGCCGTATTCAGCATTGCACCAGCAGCTCACGAGAGCTGCTGGTGCAACGCCGCCCCCTGCAGACTCGCGGCCAATAGGCCGCCAGCAGGGGTGTGTCAATCATCCCGATCATACTCGATCGGGTTGATTTCCGGCGATGTCTGTCCGCCTGCTCAGAGCAAGCGGACAGGTTATGGAGCAGCGGTCTTTGTGACTTCTGCTTCATAACTGCTGTTTCTGGTGAGCCTGCAGGCTCGCCAGAAACACGGGGCATCAAGCTCCATTCGAAGCTTGATAAATAGGCCCCCATCTCTCTAAGCTGCCATCTCTGTAAGTGACATCTTTAAGTGGCACCTCTAAGGGCTAGATTTATCAAAGCCTATTCGAAATGTCTAATACGTGCGCTTGTAACTGTGCCTCAGCTCGCCTCTGTGATGGCGCCTATATTTATCATTAAACTGATGGTAATTACACGCTCTTTGAAACTGGCGAGCTGCGGCGTATTATGGTAAATCCCGTTGATCACAATTTGACTTCCCCATATTTATCATGACGCATATATATGTAGTTTTTTTTGCTTGTACATGAGTAGTGTATTTGAATTGTAATGTCCCTATTTTGATATGTATTACATGTACAGGGAGTGCAGAATTATTAGGGAAGTTGTATTTTTGAGGATTAATTTTATTATTGAACAACAACCATGTTCTCAATGAACCCAAAAAACTAATTAAAATCAAAGCTGAATAGTTTTGGAAGTAGTTTTTAGTTTGTTTTTAGTTATAGCTATTTTAGGGGGATATCTGTGTGTGCAGGTGACTATTACTGTGCATAATTATTAGGCAACTTAACAAAAAACAAATATATACCCATTTCAATTATTTATTTTTACCAGTGAAACCAATATAACATCTCAACATTCACAAATATACATTTCTGACATTCAAAAACAAAACAAAAACAAATCAGTGACCAATATAGCCACCTTTCTTTGCAAGGACACTCAAAAGCCTGCCATCCATGGATTCTGTCAGTGTTTTGATCTGTTCACCATCAACATTGCGTGCAGCAGCAACCACAGCCTCCCAGACACTGTTCAGAGAGGTGTACTGTTTTCCCTCCTTGTAAATCTCACATTTGATGATGGACCACAGGTTCTCAATGGGGTTCAGATTAGGTGAACAAGGAGGCCATGTCATTAGATTTTCTTCTTTTATACCCTTTCTTGCCAGCCACGCTGTGGAGTACTTGGACGCGTGTGATGGAGCATTGTCCTGCATGAAAATCATGTTTTTTCTTGAAGGATGCAGACTTCTTCCTGTATCACTGCTTGAAGAAGGTGTCTTCCAGAAACTGGCAGTAGGACTGGGAGTTGAGCTTGACTCCATCCTCAACCCGAAAAGGCCCCACAAGCTCATCTTTGATGATACCAGCCCAAACCAGTACTCCACCTCCACCTTGCTGGCGTCTGAGTCGGACTGGAGCTCTCTTCCCTTTACCAATCCAGCCACGGGCCCATCCATCTGGCCCATCAAGACTCACTCTCATTTCATCAGTCCATAAAACCTTAGAAAAATCAGTCTTGAGATATTTCTTGGCCCAGTCTTGACGTTTCAGCTTGTGTGTCTTGTTCAGTGGTGGTTGTCTTTCAGCCTTTCTTACCTTGGCCATGTCTCTGAGTATTGCACACCTTGTGCTTTTGGGCACTCCAGTGATGTTGCAGCTCTGAAATATGGCCAAACTGGTGGCAAGTGGCATCTTGGCAGCTGCACGCTTGACTTTTCTCAGTTCATGGGCAGTTATTTTACTCCTTGGTTTTTCCACACGCTTCTTGCGACCCTGTTGACTATTTTGAATGAAACGCTTGATTGTTCGATGATCACGCTTCAGAAGCTTTGCAATTTTAAGAGTGCTGCATCCCTCTGCAAGATATCTCACTATTTTTGACTTTTCTGAGCCTGTCAAGTCCTTCTTTTGACCCATTTTGCCAAAGGAAAGGAAGTTGCCTAATAATTATGCACACCGGATATAGGGTGTTGATGTCATTAGACCACACCCCTTCTCATTACAGAGATGCACATCACCTAATATGCTTAATTGGTAGTAGGCTTTCGAGCCTATACAGCTTGGAGTAAGACAACATGCATAAAGAGGATGATGTGGTCAAAATACTAATTTGCCTAATAATTCTGCACTCCCTGTATTAGCATGTCTACTGCAATGCTAGTCTAGACATTTACATAATATATATATATGTGAATTAGTATTTATTTAGTTTGCAAAGCAAAAAAGTTATACCTTACATGTGTTTAAAATCATTGTTCAAAGGAAAAACATGTGTCATCTGTCTGTGTGCGCCAAATGCTACATATCATGCCTACAAATGTACTATCACAAATACAATCTAATTTGTCCCCTAAAAACTATTTTAAATAATTCAAAAGACACATTAATTTTATTTAAACCAAAAAATATTTATTATGAAGATAACAAATAAAAAAATCACTGTAATTCTAAAGCTTGTCTTGCAGCTATTACTGTATTTAAAAGGTCCTTCAGTTTCTTTTCTGTTTCTTTTAAAAACTCGATCATGTCAATTCTGTTGACGTTCAACTCTTCATTTGCTGTTGGTAATGAAACAAATATTAGAAAGTTTAATAATTACTTTCTGGTCTGTCTGCATCACAATGTATCGAAATCTGTCTATGTATCTATCTATCTATCTATCTATGTCTATCTATCTATCTATCTATCTATCTATCTATCTATTTATCTATCTATCTATCTATTTATTTATCTATGTCTATCTATCATCTCTCTGTCTACATGTAAATGTATTTCTCTCTCTCTCTATCTATCTATCTATCTATCTATCTATCATCTATCTATCTATTTATCTATCTATCATCTATCTTTCAAAATTTTTAATTTAGTTTTCTATCTATCTATTTATGTCAACTTGCCTTCTTCAGACTGCGTCTCCTGCTCCCCCTCCTCCTCAGCCACGTCAGGATTAGACACATCGGACACACTTCCCACTTCCCCTGCTAGGAATAATAATTTTTTTATTAACAAATTAATATCGATATCTATTTATCAATCGTCATCTATCTATATTTACATTAATCGATCTATCTATCTGTATTTCGATTTAATAAAGTATCTCTCTCTCTATCTATCAATTGATCTATCTATCTGCATCATCAATCTATGTACGTTTGTCAACTGGCATTGATTAAACTTACAGGCAGGTGCTTCCTCCTCCATCATGTCTTCCCCCCGAAGTTGATATGGTTCCGGCCACCGAACGATGCTCTGCAGCAATGGAATCGTCCACACGTGCTATGGAATAACATTTTTGGTCATTGTCTTATTATAGTATGCAATGTTACTATATCGAATTATGTCTCTATTTCAGTTATTAAATTACAATCTTCTGTAGACTGCGGCTCCTCCTCAGCCACGTCTGCATGTGCTATTACAAAAGTATTAGAATAAAAATAATTAGAGAACAATAATCTATATATAACTATCTACCTATGATCTATGTACATTAGTTATCTATGTATCTATTTAATAATCAACTTACCTTCTTCAGACTGCATCTCCCCCTCTCCCTCCTCCTCAGCCATGTCTGTAGCAGGAATATCTTCCACAGATGCTATGGAATCAAATTTTTAGTTATTGTCTTATTATAGTACACAATGCAAATATATCTAATGATGTATCTATTTCATTTTTTGACATACAATCTTCTGGAGACTCCTCCTCCTCAGCCACGTCTGCATGTGCTATTACAAAAGTATTAGAATAAAAAGTTAATAGACAACAAATTAATGAAACGGAGATATAATAGTATTAATCAATGGCACTAGCTATTGAACTATATATCTATCTATTAAATTTCATAAACATTGGTATGTACTGTTTAAGAATTTAAGATTTTATATAAAAGTAGCAGTTACATGCTTGCGATGAATCTTCAATATCAGATGACTGATGCTCTTTATCTGATGACTGATGCTCTTTATCTGATGACTGATGTTCTTTATCTGATGACTGATGCTCTTGATTTGATGACTGATGCTCTTTATCTTATGACTGATGCTCTTTATCTGATGACTGATGTTCTTGATCTGATGACTGATGCTCTTTATCTGATGACTGATGTTCTTGATCTGATGACTGATGTTCTTGATCTGATGACTGATGCTCTTTATCTGATGACTGATGTTCTTGATCTGATGACTGATGTTCTTGATCTGATGACTGATGTTCTTGATCTGATGACTGATGCTCTTTATCTGATGACTGATGTTCTTTATCTGATGACTGATGTTCTTTATCTGATGACTGATGCTCTTTATCTGATGACTGATGTTCTTTATCTGATGACTGATGTTCTTTATCTGATGACTGATGTTCTTGATCTGATGACTGATGCTCTTTATCTGATGACTGATGTTCTTGATCTGATGACTGATGTTCTTGATCTGATGACTGATGTTCTTGATCTGATGACTGATGCTCTTGATCTGATGACTGATGCTCTTAATCTGATGACTGATGTTCTTTATCTGATGATTGATGTTCTTTATCTGATGACTGATGTTCTTGATCTGATGACTGATGCTCTTTATCTGATGACTGATGTTCTTTATCTGATGAATGATGTTCTTGATCTGATGACTGATGCTCTTTATCTGATGACTGATGTTCTTTATCTGATGACTGATGTTCTTGATCTGATGACTGATGCTCTTGTTCTGATGACTGATGCTCTTTATCTGATGACTGATGCTCTTTATCTGATGATTGATGTTCTTTATCTGATGACTGATGTTCTTGATCTGATGACTGATGTTCTTGATCTGATGACTGATGCTCTTGATCTGATGACTGATGTTCTTGATCTGATGACTGATGTTCTTGCCTATCCGCAGGAACATCCTGATGTCCTATTTATCATAATTATAATTATTACTATTTTTCAATATTGCATTTGAAACTATTATTCTAACATTAATTAAAAACTGTAAGAGTTGTACCTGCGATACGATCCCTTGTGACCTCCAAGAACACCCTTGGCAGAGGGTCAGATTCTGCCTCACTCGGCGGGTCCTCTTCTATTGGGCGTAGAAAACATGGTGCCCTTCTGTTTTGGACTATAAATAATTTGAAATCAAGGAATAAAAAAGGACAAAAACATGATCCTTTTTTTCTTTTAAACTTCTTTGTTTACACACAATTGCTGAACTATCAACAACAAAGGAATACTATGCTAATTATTGTCACTGTAAATTTTGTTTATTCGCATTAAACACAATTAACATGTAATTGCTAGTCACAAGAATGTTTAATGTTCTTGATCTGATGACTGGTGTTCTTTATCTGATGACTGATGTTCTTGATCTGATGACTGATGTTCTTGATCTGATGACTGATGCTCTTGATCTGATGACTGATGCTCTTTATCTGATGACTGATGCTCTTTATCTGATGACTGATGTTCTTTATCTGATGACTGATGTTCTTTATCTGATGACTGATGTTCTTGATCTGATGACTGATGCTCTTGATCTGATGACTGATGTTCTTGATCTGATGACTGATGTTCTTTATCTGATGACTGATGTTCTTGATCTGATGACTGATGTTCTTGATCTGATGACTGATGTTCTTGATCTGATGACTGATGTTCTTGCCTATCCGCAGGAACATCCTGATGTCCTATTTATCATTATTATAATTATTACTATTTTTCAATATTGCATTTTAAACTATTATTCTAACATTAATTAAAAACTGTAAGAGTTGTACCTGCGATACGATCCCTTGTGACCTCCAAGAACACCCTTGGCAGAGGGTCAGATTCTGCCTCACTCGGCGGGTCCTCTTCTATTGGGCGTAGAAAACGTGGTGCCCTTCTGTTTCGGACTATAAATAATTTGAAATCAAGGAATAAAAAAGGACAAAAACATGATCCTTTTTTTCTTTTAAGCTTCTTTGTTTACACACAATTGCTGAACTATCAACAACAAAGGAATACTATGCTAATTATTGTTACTGTAAATTTTGTTTATTCGCATTAAACACAATTAACATGTAATTGCTAGTCACAAGAATGTTAATGCTGCATAAAACATGTGTATTTCATTAGTGAAGTGCCCATGCATATTTATGTTTATTGTAATCAATGCTATTCTACGTGTTAAAAAATAATACTTACATTTCCTGATATAACTCCTTATAAGAGTTTGCCGTTTCCGTTGTCTCCTATTCAGGTCATTGTACCGTTTCAAGCATGGTTTCCTTGTATGCGGCAGTCCGGAAATCCTGTGAACTCTGCACACCATTTCACCAAGTATATGGTTCCTCCTGTCCTGTTCCATGGTGTAGATTGCTCTTCTTTGCCTTGGGAAATACTTTTCCATAGTGAAAGTTACTATAATAAGCTCCCCTATTGAGAATTTCTTGCACCTTGGCATTATATTAGCTAAATATCGAAGGATAGAAAAATCGCTAAGGACAATCTCTAATTAATTTAAAATCGCTATGTGAAAAACAAACCCAGAAATGAATTATTTATGTAACATGCACGAGAGCAATATTGCATGATATCCATGCGCAAAAAAAAAGGTTTTTAAGCGCAAAATAATTGCATGAAGAATACCCCCTGTACGAAATGATCATAACATCGAATATAAACTTTACTTATATATATACAGGGAGTACAGAATTATTAGGCAAGTTGTATTTTTGAGGATTAATTTTATAATTGAACAACAACCATGTTCTCAATGAACCCAAAAAACTCATTAATATCAAAGCTGAATATTTTTGGAAGTAGTTTTTAGTTTGTTTTTAGTTTTAGCTATTTTAGGGGGATATCTGTGTGTGCAGGTGACTATTACTGTGCATAATTATTAGGCAACTTAACAAAAAACAAATATATACCCATTTCAATTATTTATTTTTACCAGTGAAACCAATATATCATCTCAACATTCACAAATATACATTTCTGACATTCAAAAACAAAACAAAAACAAATCAGTTACCAATATAGCCACCTTTCTTTGCAAGGACACTCAAAAGCCTGCCATCCATGGATTCTGTCAGTGTTTTGATCTGTTCACCATCAACATTGCGTGCAGCAGCAACCACAGCCTCCCAGACACTGTTCAGAGAGGTGTACTGTTTTCCCTCCTTGTAAATCTCACATTTGATGATGGACCACAGGTTCTCAATGGGGTTCAGATCAGGTGAACAAGGAGGCCATGTCATTAGATTTTCTTCTTTTATACCCTTTCTTGCCAGCCACGCTGTGGAGTGCTTGGACGCGTGTGATGGAGCATTGTCCTGCATGAAAATCATGTTTTTCTTGAAGGATGCAGACTTCTTCCTGTACCACTGCTTGAAGAAGGTGTCTTCCAGAAACTGGCAGTAGGACTGGGAGTTGAGCTTGACTCCATCCTCAACCCGAAAAGGCCCCACAAGCTCATCTTTGATGATACCAGCCCAAACCAGTACTCCACGTCCACCTTGCTGGCGTCTGAGTCGGACTGGAGCTCTCTGCCCTTTACCAATCCAGCCACGGGCCCATCCATCTGGCCATCAAGACTCACTCTCATTTCATCAGTCCATAAAACCTTAGAAAAATCAGTCTTGAGATATTTCTTGGCCCAGTCTTGATGTTTCAGCTTGTGTGTCTTGTTCAGTGGTGGTCGTCTTTCAGCCTTTCTTACCTTGGCTATGTCTCTGAGTATTGCACACCTTGTGCTTTTGGGCACTCCAGTGATGTTGCAGCTCTGAAATATGGCCAAACTGGTGGCAAGTGGCATCTTGGCAGCTGCACGCTTGACTTTTCTCAGTTCATGGGCAGTTATTTTGCGCCTTGGTTTTTCCACACGCTTCTTGCGACCCTGTTGACTATTTTGAATGAAACGCTTGATTGTTCGATGATCACGCTTCAGAAGCTTTGCAATTTTAAGAGTGCTGCATCCCTCTGCAAGATATCTCACTATTTTTGACTTTTCTGAGCCTGTCAAGTCCTTCTTTTGACCCATTTTGCCAAAGGAAAGGAAGTTGCCTAATAATTATGCACACCTGATATAGGGTGTTGATGTCATTAGACCACACCCCTTCTCATTACAGAGATGCACATCACCTAATATGCTTAATTGGTAGTAGGCTTTCGAGCCTATACAGCTTGGAGTAAGGCAACATGCATAAAGAGGATGATGTGGTCAAAATACTATATATATATATATCAATATCTATTTATATCTCTTTATATATATTGAGATAGATATATATATATATGGTTTTTTTATGTAAGCCCATCATATGAAATTGATTTGAAACTATATAAAAAATAGCATGGTATATAGACTATACTATAGCACAATTGGAAAAAAACAGGTGTAAAATGCAGACGACCAATTTTAGTACTATTCACATATAAATATCAGTAACATTTACAGTACAGTCACATAAGAATATTTGCGTTTCTTTGTCCATCTAATTTACGTATTGGCAGAGGCAAAAATGGATTGTACAAATAATATATATATGTGAATTTTTAAGCATTTACTTAGACAAAGCAGTTTATTTACTGAAAAGGGTTATTGGTATTTGTATTGTAATCGTGTTAACTCAATTATCACTTTTATATTAAAGTTAGACCTTACACGTGTTTACCATCATTGTTCAAAGGTAAATACTTGTCATCTGTCTGCGCCAAATGCATCCATATGCTACATGTCCTGTTTTACTATCCCGCACCATTTTTTTGGGTTAATTCAACCCTTCCATTTTTTATATTTATATACAATAGTGCCAAATGTTTCATATTCCCTTTCTAAAAATGCTATGTGAAATAACTATGCTCATTGTGACATTTTTAATAGTGATTTTCCATGTGAAATAATGCAGCCAACACATTATGTTAATTGAAACAAAATTATTTACTTTACATAAATAATAAATATGTAATAACTTGACCAAAATTTTAAAAAAATAATACAACTACATTCTCTCAAATGCTTCCCTTGCTGTGAGAATGTCTAAAGGTTGGGGTACTTTACGCTCTGTTTCGTCCAGAAAATTTAGTATATGTTCTCTACCAGTTCTTCTTGATGTTTCTGTATGAAAAAAAATTGTACAATTATAACAAATTGATTGGTTGCTTTTGATGAGTACGCATTACAATATATACAAATATGTATTGATTGGTCGGGTTATCTATCTACCGTTGAATATCACTGTATGCCAAACCATGTCATATCTATCTATTTATCTAGCAATCTAATTTTCTATAACTCTATTGATGGGTCTATCTATCATCTATCTATTGATCTATCTGTGTTTCAAAAATAAAAAATAAATCTTCTTTTAACTCTGTCACTATCTCAAATGATCTACATGTATATATATCTGTCTAAAAACTTCTGTCTATCTATCTATATATCTTCATTTCAGCCTAATGATGTATCAATTGATTTTATCGACTTACCTTCTTCAGACTTCTCCTCTTCCTCCTCCTCTTCAGCCCATGCCAGATGCACCCAAATCTGCTCCTGATGAGGACTCCACTGCAAAATAAAAAATAGCACAATTTGCAAAGTTGTTGATGGAATACTAGTTACGTGTACACAAGCTATGATTCACTCGATCTTGTGATATATCTAACGTTATTTCCATTGATTTTAATCTATCTATCTATCTATCTGTATTTACTAAAAGAATAATATCTTCATTTAAATTTAATCTGACATTGTTAAAAATGATCGGCATGGCCACCAATTAATCTGTGAAGCGATTGATCTATTCATCTATCTTTATGTCTATCTGTATTGCACCAACTAATTATTTATTCATTTAATTCTATCAGTATCTCCAATGATCTACAAGTTTATCGATTGGTCTATCTATCTATCTATCTATCTATCTATCTATCTTTATTTTTGCCTAATGATGTAGCTATTTATGTAATGGACTTACCTTCTTCTCCACTTCCTCCTCAGCTACGCCAGGTTCACAGTCCTGTCCGGATGCGCTGCTGTCTGTGAAATTGTTGATAGAATAACTAGTTATGTGTAAACATGCTATCAATCACTCTATTTCTAATGCTATAGCTATCATTATTTCTTTAACAGCAAACAGCCATAAAATACCTTTTAAGATAACTGCAATACTGATAATAATCTAGATTGTATCTGACAATACATACGGCTAGATTACGAGTTTTGCGTTAGGGTTAAAAAGCAGCGTTGAGAGGTCCCAACGCTGCTTTTTTCCTAATGCTGGTATTACGAGTCTGGCAGGTACAGGTGTACCGCTCACTTTTTTTCCGTGACTCGAACATACCGCAAATCCACTTACGTCAATTGCGTATCCCATATTTTCAATGGGACTTCCATAACGCTGGTATTACGAGTCTTGGAAAAAGTGAGCGGTAGACCCTCTCCTGTCAAGACTCATACCGCATTTAAAAGTCAGTAGTTAAGAGTTTTATGGGCTAACGCCGTAACATAAAACTCTTAACTAAAGTGCTAAAAAGTACACTAACACCCATAAACTACCTATTAACCCCTAAACCGAGCCCCCCCCCCCACATCACAAACACTTAAATAAAAATGTTAACCCCTAATCTGCCGACCGGACATCGCTGCCACTTTAATAAATATATTAACCCCTAAACCGCCGCACTCCCGCCTCACAAACATTAGTTAAATTTTATTAAACCCTAATCTGCCGTCCCTAACATCGCAGACACCTACCTACATTAATTAACCCCTAATCTGCCGCCCCCAATGTCACTGCAACTATATTAAATGTATTAACCCCTAAATCTAAGTCTAACCCTAACCCCCCTAACTTAAATATAATTTAAAATAATCTAAATAAAATAACTTTAATTAACTAAAGTATTCTTATTTAAAACTAAATACTTACCTATAAAATAAACCCTTAGCTAGCTACAATATAACTAATAGTTACATTGTAGCTAGCTTAGGGTTTATTTTTATTTTACAGGCAAGTTTGTATTTATTTTAACTAGGTACAATAGCTATTAAATAGTTATTAACTATTTAATAGCTACCTAGCTAAAATAAAGACAAATTTACCTGTAAAATAAAAAATAAACCTAAGTTACAATAACACCTAACACTACACTATAATTAAATTAATTACCCAAACTAACTACAATTAAATACAATTATCTAAATTACTAAAAAAAAAAAAAAAACACTATTACAGAAAATAATAAAATAATTTAAAAAAAAATTAAACTAATTACACCTAATCTAATCCCCCTAATAAAATAAAAAATCACCCCAAAATAAAAAAAAGCCCTACCCTATACTAAATTACAAATAGCCCTTAAAAATTGCCTTTTGCAGGGCATTGCCCCAAAGTAATCAGCTCTTTACCTGTAAAAAAAAAATACAATACCCCCCAACATTAAAACCTACCACCCACACACCCAACCCTACTCTAAAACCCATGAATTGAAGGGACGCCATCTTGGATGACGTCACTTAAAGGTACCGTCATTTAGTGTTAGTGGTCGGAAGGAAGAGGATGCCCCATGTCGGATGTCTTGAAGATGGACCCGCTCCGCTCCGGATGGATGAAGATAGAAGATGCCATCTGGATGAAGACTTCTGGCCGTCTGGAGGACCTCTTCTGCCCGGATAGGATGAAGACTTCTGCCCGTCTGGAGGACCACTTCTGCCCGGTTGGGTGAAGATATCTCAAGGTAGGGTGATCTTCAAGGGCTTAGTGTTAGGTTTTATTAAGGGGGGATTGGGTTTGTTTTAGAGTTGGGTTGGGTGTGTGGGTGGTGAGTTTTAATGTTGGGGGGGTATTGTATTTTTTTTTACAGGTAAAAGAGCTGATTACTTTGGGGCAATGCCCCGCAAAAGGCCCTTTTAAGGGCTATTTGTAATTTAGTATAGGGTAGGGATTTTTATTATTTTGGGGGGATTTTTTTATTTTATTAGGGGGATTAGATTAGGTGTAATTAGTTTTAAAAAATTGTAATTATTTAATTATTTTCTGTAATTTAGTGGGGGGGTTTTCCCCGTAATTTAGATAATTGTATTTAATTATATTTAATTGTAGTTAGTTTAGGGAATTAATTTAATTATAGTGTAGTGTTAGGTGTAATTGTAACTTAGGTTTATTTTTATTTTACAGGTAAATGTGTCTTTATTTTAGCTATGTAGCTATTAAATAGTTAATAACTATTTAATAACTATTGTACCTAGTTAAAAAAAATACAAACTTGCCTTTAAAATAAAAATAAACCCTAAGCTAGCTACAGGGTATTACAGCTATTAGTTATATTGTAGCTAGCTTACGGCTAGATTTAGAGTTCTGTGGCCAAAGGGGTGCGTTAGCTACGCGTGCTTTTTTTCTCCCGCACCATTTAAATACCGCTGGTATTTAGAGTTCACAGAAGGGCTCCGTTAGGCTCCAAAAAGCATATTTACCGCCACTGCAACTCTAGATACCAGCGTTGCTTACGGACGCGGCCAGCTTCAAAAATGTGCTTGTGCACGATTCCCCCATAGAAAACAATGGGGCTGTTTGAGCTGAAAAAAAAACTAACACCTGCAAAAAAGCAGCGTTCAGCTCCTAATGCAGCTACATTGTTTCCTATGGGGAAACACTTCCTAAGTCTGCACCTAACACCCTAACATGTACCCCGAGTCTAAACACCCCTAACCTTACATTTATTAACCCCTAATCTGCTGCCCCCGCTATCGCTGACCCCTGCATTTTATTATTAACCCCTAATCTGCCGCTCCGTACACCGCCGCCAGCTACGTTATCCCTATGTACCCCTAATCTGCTGCCCCTAACATCGCCGACCACTATGTTATATTTATTAACCCCTAATCTGCCGCCCCCGCTATCGCTGACACCTGCATATTATTATTAATCCCTAATCTGCCGCTCTGTACACCGCCGCCAGCTACGTTATCCCTATGTACCCCTAATCTGCTGCCCCTAACACCGCCGACCCCTATATTATATTTATTAACCCCTAATCTGCCCCCCACAACGTCGCCTCCACCTACCTACAATAATTAACCCCTAATCTGCCGACCGGATCTCACCGCTACTATAATAAATGTATTAACCCCTAAAGCTAAGTCTAACTGTAACCCTAACACCCCCCTAACTTAAATATAATTTAAATCTAACAAAATATATTAACTATTATTAAATAAATTATTCCTATTTAAAGCTAAATACTTACTTGTAAAATAAACTCTAATATAGCTACAATATAAATTATAATTATATTGTAGCTATTTTAGGATTAATATTTATTTTACAGGCAACTTTGTAATTATTTTAACCAGGTACAATAGCTATTAAATAGTTAATAACTATTTAATAGTTACCTAGTTAAAATAATTACATAATTACCTGTAAAATAAATCCTAACCTAAGTTACAATTAAACCTAACACTACACTATCAATAAATTAATTAAATAAAATACCAACAATTACCTACAATTAAACCTAACACTAAACTATCAATAAATTATTTAAATACAATATCTACAAATAAATACAATTACATAAACTAACTAAAGTACAAAAAATAAAAAAGAACTAAGTTACAAAAAATAAAAAAATATTTACAAACATAAGAAAAATATTACAACAATTTTAAACTAATTACACCTACTCTAAGCCCCCTGATCGGAACAGCCAGTAGAATGCTCAATATGTGCTAATAAATGATAGGATTTTATTGAATGATAACACAATCCTTATTTACAAATTCAATGGTTCAAAAAGTATATATATATTTACAAATCGGAATATAGAAACACATCCCACTTACCTAATAGCCATCCATGTGGCATTTCACCGCGTTCAAAAGAGGTATATAATTGTGATTGCTTTAATATGTGGAAATCATGGCATGAACCGGGAAAACCAGACCTGACTTCGCAAATCTGAAGCTTTGTGTCGCACACCGCTTGTACATTGAAAGAATGAAAACTTTTCCTGTTTCTGTACTGTTCCTCAACTGGTACCAGTGCAATGTGGGTGCCGTCTATAGCACCTAGCACATTGGGAATCCCAGATACATTATAAAATCCTATTTTGATCCGGTGCCACTGTTCAGCAGTCTTTGGAACACATAAAAATTTGTTCAGATGTTTTAAAATTGACTGTAACACAACACTGAGATGCCTTGAAAATGATGGCTGACTCATTCCAACTATTGTACTAGACACTGATTGAAATGAACCAGTAGCTAAGAAATGTTACACAGCCAATAATTTAACTATTCCCGGTATTGATCTTGTCCTCCTTGTTCTTGGTTCTATTTCTTTGCTAATTAGTCCATATAGATCTAATATTGTTGATCAGTTTATCCTGAAACGTTTTTTAATTTCAAAATCATTCAAAGCATGCAAACCACAACGAAGAAGAAAAAAACCCTTGTGCGCTTTTCTATGCGCAAATTTGTATCCATATTATCATTCTGCTCTGCGCGCAGCGCAACGGATAAATTTGCTCAAATCAAAAAGTACTCCATCTTTAGATATGTTTCTACTGCGGGCCTGCTCACTTTCGCCAATGTATATATGGAGAAACTGAGAAGACGTAATTGGAGTAGAAACCTCAGTTCACTGTTTGCGAAAAGCAATGATGAATTCCAAACGAGTCGTATTGGTATGTCTGCACCTACAATTACGTCTATGAACAATGTGTATTTGCACTGTCGGGAGCGCGCCCATGCACCTAGGCGAATGCAAGTGGAGTGCGAAGAGGTTTCTTTCCGATTTGTGCAATTATAGGCGCAGAGTGCTTTGATGAATATGAGGATAAGATCGTATGCGCTATTTTGGACGGAATTATAGGAGAATGGCTTTGATAAATCTAGCCCTAAGAATTAGACAAGAATTACAAACAGGACAGAATGCTACTTATTCAAGCCTAAACTAATCCTGTTATTTTTCATTTACTTTCAGTTATGTCCCCCGTCTAAGCTGCTGTTTCTTCCGGGATCTTTTTTAAACACTGCTTTAAAACTTATTCTATGGTTTGCCTCCCATGTAAACCTCCTTCTCTGCCTGTATCTGATCATATCCTGTCCCCAGCATTTCCTAATTTCTTAACTGAGCTTAATTCATTAACTAATCCCTACCCAATTTTGTTTTATTTGCACCTATCCCTTTGATCTAGTTCTAGTTCTCTCTCACCTGTGTGTCACTCATCTCCCTGTCTCCATTCAGTTCATTTATTTACCTCAGCTGTCTGCAGAAACCCTATACATTTAAGATCAGCTTTAGGGAAAGCATTTGCTGGGTTTAGCATTTGCAGAGAACACCATCTCTCTAAGCTGCCATCTCAGGTTTGAAGAAGATTTGAGGCAAGCTAAATATTTTCTTTTCAAAACCAATATTTTGCACTTAAAATTCTGCTATTTTCAGGACTGCTTTTCCTTTTAACAGTCTCATGTCTATACCACAAGCATGCTCACATGTTCATACCTTACCTTACCTCACATGTTCATACCTTACCTCACATGTTCATACCTTACCTCACATGTTCATACCTTACCTCACATGTTCATACCTTACCTTAGCTCACATGCTCATACCTTACCTCACATGTTCATACCTTACCTTAGCTCACATGTTCATACCTTACCTCACATGTTCATACCTTACCTCACATGTTCATACCTTACCTCACATGTTCATACCTTACCTTAGCTCACATGCTCATACCTTACCTCACATGTTCATACCTTACCTTAGCTCACATGTTCATACCTTACCTCACATGTTCATACCTTACCTCACATGTTCATACCTTACCTCACATGTTCATACCTTACCTTAGCTCACATGCTCATACCTTACCTTAGCTCACATGTTCATACCTTACCTTAGCTCACATGCTCATACCTTACCTCACATGCTCATACCTTACCTTAGCTCACATGTTCATACCTTACCTTAGCTCACATGTTCATACCTTACCTCACATGCTCATACCTTACCTCACATGCTCATACCTTACCTCACATGCTCATACCTTACCTCACATGCTCATACCTTACCTCACATGCTCATACCTTACCTCACATGTTCATACCTTACCTCACATGTTCATACCTTACCTCACATGTTCATACCTTACCTTACCTCACATACTCATACCTTACCTTAGCTCACATGCTCATACCTTACCTTAGCTCACATGCTCATACCTTACCTCACATGTTCATACCTTACCTCACATGTTCATACCTTACCTTACCTCACATGCTCATACCTTACCTTACCTCACATGTTCATACCTTAACTTAGCTCACATGCTCATACCTTACCCTTCTCCACATGCAGTTTATATTGGCCCCTCTCTCCTTACCTTAGCTCACATGCTCATACCTTACCCTTCTCACATGCAGTTTATATCGGCCCCTCTCTCCTTACCTTAGCTCACATGCTCATACCTTACCCTTCTCACATGCAGTTTATATCAGCCCCTCTCTCCTTACCTTAGCTCACATGCTCATACCTTACCCTTCTCCTCATGCAGTTTATATCGGCCCCTCTCTCCTTACCTTAGCTCACATGCTCATACCTTACCCTTCTCCTCATGCAGTTTATATCGGCCCCTCTCTCCTTACCTTAGCTTACATGCTCATACCTTACCCGTCTCACATGCAGTTTATATCGGCCCCTCTCTCCTTACCTTAGCTCACATGCTCATACCTTACCCTTCTCCACATGCAGTTTATATCGGCCCCTCTCTCCTTACCTTAGCTCAGATGCTCGTACCTTACCCTTCTCCTCATGCAGTTTATATCGCCCCTCTCTCCTTACCTTAGCTCACATGCTCATACCTTACCCTTCTCACATGCAGTTTATATCGGTCCCTCTCTCCTTACCTTAGCTCACATGCTCATACCTTACCCTTCTCACATGCAGTTTATATCGGCCCCTCTCTCCTTACCTTACCTTAGCTCACATGCTCATACCTTACCCTTCTCCTCATGCAGTTTATATCGGCCCCTCTCTCCTTACCTTAGCTCACATGCTCATACCTTACCCTTCTCCACATGCAGTTTATATCAGCCCCTCTCTCCTTACCTTAGCTCACATGCTCATACCTTACCCTTCTCACATGCAGTTTATATCTGCCCCTCTCTCCTTACATTAGCTCACATGCTCATACCTTACCCTTCTCCACATGCAGTTTATATCGGCCCCTCTCTCCTTACCTTAGCTCACATGCTCATACCTTACCCTTCTCACATGCAGTTTATATCAGCCCCTCTCTCCTTACCTTAGCTCACATGCTCATACCTTACCCTTCTCCTCATGCAGTTTATATTGGCCCCTCTCTCCTTACCTTAGCTTACATGCTCATACCTTACCCGTCTCACATGCAGTTTATATCGGCCCCTCTCTCCTTACCTTAGCTCACATGCTCATACCTTACCCTTCTCCACATGCAGTTTATATCGGCCCCTCTCTCCTTACCTTAGCTCATATGCTCATACCTTACCCTTCTCACATGCAGTTTATATCGGCCCCTCTCTCCTTACCTTAGCTTACATGCTCATACCTTACCCGTCTCACATGCAGTTTATATCGGCCCCTCTCTCCTTACCTTAGCTCACATGCTCATACCTTACCCTTCTCCACATGCAGTTTATATCGGCCCCTCTCTCCTTACCTTAGCTCACATGCTCATACCTTACCCTTCTCACATGTTCATACCTTACCCTTCTCCTCATGCAGTTTATATCGGCCCCTCTCTCCTTACCTTAGCTTACATGCTCATACCTTACCCGTCTCACATGCAGTTTATATCGGCCCCTCTCTCCTTACCTTAGCTCACATGCTCATACCTTACCCTTCTCACATGCAGTTTATATCTGCCCCTCTCTCCTTACCTTAGCTCACATGCTTATACCTTACCTTTCTCACATGCAGTTTATATCGGCCCCTCTCTCCTTACCTTAGCTCACATGCTTATACCTTACCCTTCTCACATGCAGTTTATATCAACCCCTCTCTCCTTACCTTAGCTCACATGCTTATACCTTACCCTTCTCACATGCAGTTTATATCAACCCCTCTCTCCTTACCTTAGCTCACATGCTCGTACCTTACCCTTCTCCTCATGCAGTTTATATTGGCCCCTCTCTCCTTACCTTAGCTCACATGCTCATACCTTACCCTTCTCCACATGCAGTTTATATCGGCCCCCCTCTCTCCTTACCTTAGCTCACATGCTCATACCTTACCCCTTCTCCACATGCAGTTTATATCGGCCCCTCTCTCCTTACCTTAGCTCACATGCTCATACCTTACCCTTCTCACATGCAGTTTATATCGGCCCCTCTCTCCTTACCTTAGCTCACATGCTCATACCTTACCCTTCTCACATGCAGTTTATATCGGCCCCTCTCTCCTAACCTTAGCTCACATGCTCATACCTTACCCTTCTCACATGCAGTTTATATCGGCCCCTCTCTCCTTACCTTAGCTCACATGCTTATACCTTACCCTTCTCACATACAGTTTATATCGGCCCCCTCTCTCCTTACCTTACTCACATGCTCATACCTTACCCTTCTCACATGCAGTTTATATCGGCCCCTCTCTCCTTACCTTAGCTCACATGCTCATACCTTACCCTTCTCCTCATGCAGTTTATATCGGCCCCCTCTCTCCTTACCTTAGCTCACATACTCATACCTTACCCCTTCTCACATGCAGTTTATATCGGCCCCTCTCTCCTTACCTTAGCTCACATGCTCATACCTTACCCTTCTCACATGCAGTTTATATCGGCCCCTCTCTCCTTACCTTAGCTCACATGCTCATACCTTACCCTTCTCACATGCAGTTTATATCGGCCCCTCTCTCCTTACCTTAGCTCACATGCTCATACCTTACCCTTCTCACATGCAGTTTATATCGGCCCCCTCTCTCCTTACCTTAGCTCACATGCTCATACCTTACCCTTCTCCACATGCAGTTTATATCGGCCCCTCTCTCCTTACCTTAGCTCACATGCTCATACCTTACCCTTCTCCACATGCAGTTTATATCGGCCCCTCTCTCCTTACCTTAGCTCACATGCTCATACCTTACCCTTCTCACATGCAGTTTATATCGGCCCCTCTCTCCTTACCTTAGCTCACATGCTCATACCTTACCCTTCTCACATGCAGTTTATATCGGCCCCTCTCTCCTTACCTTAGCTCACATGCTCATACCCTAATATNNNNCTCATATGCTTATACCTTACCCTTCTCCTCATGCAGTTTATATCGGCCCCTCTCTCCTTACCTTAGCTCACATGCTCATACCTTACCCTTCTCCTCATGCAGTTTATATCGGCCCCTCTCTCCTTACCTTAGCTCACATGCTCATACCTTACCCTTCTCACATGCAGTTTATATCGGCCCCTCTCTCCTTACCTTAGCTCACATGCTCATACCTTACCCTTCTCACATGCAGTTTATATCGGCCCCTCTCTCCTTACCTTAGCTCACATGCTCATACCTTACCCTTCTCACATGCAGTTTATATCGGCCTCTCTCTCCTTACCTTAGCTCACATGCTCATACCTTACCCTTCTCCACATGCAGTTTATATCGGCCCCTCTCTCCTTACCTTAGCTCACATGCTCATACCTTACCCTTCTCACATGCAGTTTATATCGGCCCCTCTCTCCTTACATTAGCTCACATGCTCATACCTTACCCTTCTCCTTATGCAGTTTATATTGGCCCCTCTCTCCTTACCTTAGCTCACATGCTCATACCTTACCCTTCTCACATGCAGTTTATATCGGCCCCTATCTCCTTACATTAGCTCACATGCTCATACCTTACCCTTCTCCTTATGCAGTTTATATTGGCCCCTATCTCCTTACCTTAGCTCACATGCTCATACCTTACCCTTCTCCACATGCAGTTTATGTCGGCCCCTCTCTCCTTACCTTAGCTCACATGCTCATACCTTACCCTTCTCCACATGCAGTTTATATCGGCCCCTCTCTCCTTACCTTAGCTCACATGCTCGTACCTTACCCTTCTCCTCATGCAGTTTATATCGGCCCCTCTCTCCTTACCTTAGCTCACATGCTCATACCTTACCCTTCTCACATGCAATATATATCGGACCCTCTCTCCTTTCCTCTCCATACTTTAGCTCTCATGACATACTCTCTATTTTAAAATCTATATCAATAAACTGAACCACCTCACAGAAATTCCCCCACTGCTATAAATCTCATTCTCACCTACTCTTACTGTTCATCTTGCTGCTATTAGCATCAGGTGACATCTCTCCAAATCCTGGGCCCACCCTCATTCCAACCATTACCCAATCACACACTCTTTACAGAAACTTTAACAAAAGCAACACACATAACCTAATTTCCATCCAATGCATCCCATACGCACTCACTCCTTTCACTTGCGCACTATGGAACTCTCTCTCTGTCTGCAACAAACTTACAACCATTCATGACCTGTTTATTTCAAATGGTTTCACCCTTTTAGTAATTACTGAAACCTGGTTATCTTCTTCTGACACAGTTTCCATTGCTGCTCTCACACATGGTGGCCTTCACTTTAGCCATATCCCTAGGCCAGGTGAGAAATATTGCGGCGGTGTTGGGATCCTGCTCTCCCTCTCCTGCACTTCTCAGTACCTACCTCCAATCCCATCACTCTCCTTCTCCTCCTTTGAAGTCCACTGTATTCGCCTGTTCTCCCCCCTCTCCCTCAAAGTGGCAGTCACCTATCGCCCCCTAGACCTACCTCAAAATTCCTTCACAACTTTGCCGCCTGGTTTCCTCACTTTCTCTCTACAAATATAGCAACCCTAATTCTTGGGGACT
Organism: Bombina bombina; assembly: GCF_027579735.1. Lineage (NCBI taxonomy): Eukaryota > Metazoa > Chordata > Amphibia > Anura > Bombinatoridae > Bombina > Bombina bombina. The sequence continues at coordinate 10,437,311 of NC_069505.1, forward strand.
TCAACATCCCCATTGACAACCCATCTGCCCCTGCTGCCTCTAAACTTCTTTCACTCACATCCTCCTTTGGTCTCTCACAATCCTCCCTATTCCCTACCCACTGTGATGGACACTCCATCGACCTGGTATTTTCCTACCTCTGTTCTATATCTGACCTCACCTGTCGCCCTTTTCCCATTTCAGACCATCACCCGGTCACCTATAATATTAATGCAACAGCTAAACCCACTTCTCCATCCCGCCCCCACACCTGTAGAAATCTACATGCTGTGGATCCGCTACAATTTTCAAAAATCATTCAAGATCTCCCCCCTCACACTTCCACTATAACCTGCCCTGATCTCGCAACAGCCCACTATAACAAAACTCTCTCCTCTGCACTAGACACACTTGCCCCTCCCCAGCTGCGCAAAACATCACACCATCTGTTGCAGCTCTGGCACTTTCAGCAAACACGCTATTTGCAAAAATGCTCCCGTACTGCTTAGCATGTCTGGAAAAAAACTCACTCTGAACCTGATTTCATACACTATAAGTTTATTCTTCATTCATACACTTCTGACCTTCACTTAGCCAAGCAAACCTACTTCTCTAATCTCATATCTACTCTTTCCTCAAACCCTAAACAACTCTTCTCCAACTTTAACTCTCTCCTCTACCCACCTGCTCCCCCCCCCCCGTCTGTCTTTAGTGCTCAAGACCTGGCAGACTACTTTTTAAACAAAACATGTACTATCCGAAGAAACATCCCAACACCAACCTGCAATATTCCATCAACAGGCCCAGCTAATCCCTCTGCCACCCTCGGCATCTTCCATCCAGCCACTGAGAATGAAGTTTCTTCCTTACTATCTTCCTCACGCCTCACTACTTGCCCGCTCAACCATATCCCTTCCCATCTAATACCCTTCCTATCTTCCACCCTCACTCCTGCTCTTACCCACATCTTCAACCTATCTTTCTCTACCGGCTCATTCCCATCTTCTTTCAAACACGCAAAAGTCACTCCCATACTCAAAAAACCTCCCTCAACCCTAATTCTCCTGAAAGCTACCACCCCATATCACTGCTTCCACTAATATCAAAACTCCTTGAAAAACTAGTTTACAATCGCCTAACCCACTTCCTGTCCGCCAACTTCTTGCTTGACCCCCTACAATCTGGATTCTGCCCCAAACATTCTACTGAGATTGCCCTTACAAAGGTTACTAACGATCTTCTCTCTGCTAAAAATATTGGCCACTACTCTATACTCATCTTACTTGACATCTCAGCTACCTTCGAAACAGTTGACCACCCCCTCCTCCTACAGACCCTTAGCTCTTTTGGCCTCTGTGACACTGCTCTTTCCTGGATTCACTCCTATCTTTCTCACAGGTCTTTCTCTGTGTCATTTGCTGGCGACTCCTCCTCTCCAATGCCTCTGTTTGTTGGAGTACCTCAAGGATCTGTTTTGGGTCCTCTACTCTTCTCCATTTATACTACTTTGCTGGATAAACTTAGCAACAATTATGGCTTTAAATACCACCTCTATGCTGATGAGAACCAGATCTACCTCTCCACCCCTGCTCACTCTCCTTCTGCCCTTTCTCATGTCAGCGACTGCTTGTCTGGCATTTCTTCCTGGATGGCCTCTGACCACCTAAAGATTAATATGCCCAAGACTGAGCTCCTTCTTATCCCCCCTCAAGATCTACGCTGACTTGTGACTTCTCTATCCCTGTTGATGACATCACCATTTCCCCATCGCCCCAAGTCCGCTGCCTCGGAGTTACACTTGATTCAAATCAAACCTTCGTCCCCCATATCCAATCGCTTTCTACATTCTGCTGCAACAATCTATGCAATATTTCCAAGATTCAATCTTTTCTGTGCACTAACACCACAAAGCAAATAATCCACTACCTTGTTATTTCCCAACTTGACTACTGCAATAACCTACTTACTGGCCTTCCTCTTTTCCACCTCTCCCCCCTTCAATCCATCCTAAATGCCTCTGCCAGGCTGATCCACCTTTCCCGTCGTTCTGTATCTGCTGCACCTCTCTGCGAGTCCCTTCATTGGCTCCCCATACACAGCAGAATTAAATTCAAAATTCTCACCCTTGCATTTAAAGCGCTCACCAACAGCGCTCCCCTCTACCTATCCTCTCTAATCAACAAGTACACTCCAGCCCGCCCACTAAGATCCAGCAATGACCTGTTCCTTGCATCTGCGACTATCACCTCTTCTCATGCTAGACTGCAGGACTTCTGTCATGCAGCACCTACCCTCTGGAACACTCCCCTCGTGCTGTCAGGCTTTGCCCAAATCTTTCTTCCTTTAAATGTTCCCTGAAGACTTTTCTGTTCAGGGAAGCCTACCACCCAACTCAATAATATTCCTTTTACCTAACAACATTTCCCTCCTCTAACTCTGCATTAACATCTTTCTCAATCTTGCAGTCCTCACCTCCTGTTTCTCAACCTCCTACCCTTCTAGATTGGAAGTTCCCAAGTGAATAGGGCCCTCAATTCCTCCTGTATGTGTTTGTAAATTCTGTCCTGTCTCTTAGAAGTTTTATATTATTGTTTTATTTAAATGAATTGTACCCTTGGAAAGCGCTGCGGAATATGATGGTGCTTCATAAATAAAGTATAATAATAAAATAATAATAATACTGGATGCAGAGTCCCTAACGTTTGAATCCACAAAACTTCTCTCTTTTTTAACATCAACTCTCTGTCTCCGCCTCTCCTTAATTTTGGTATATGGTCAATGATCTAAAAGCGCAATTGACTAACTGTATGCCCTGCGGTGGTTAAGTGTGCTGAAACTGGAAGGTTGTTTAAGGTTGTCCATATCTGGGAATGCATCCAGAAAGTAATTAAAATGTACTATTGGCATAGCAGTTGTAGAAAGTAGAAAGAATATTTATACAGCGTAATCTGTTCCTGCCATACTTTGTTAGCTGTTTATTTTATTTCCTGTTGTGTTTACTCAATGTAAATGTCAAAACTACATTTCTGACCCAAATAGTTTTTTTTTTTTTTTTTTTTTGTGGGTGTTTTTAGTATTTAAAGATACTACAAGATAATGTTCTCTTGCTTTACTAAGAAGCTGGTCACACACCATGACAGGTCTTGTTTGGTTCGTGGGACTTCTTATGTTCCAATTCCTGGGGACAACTGATTCTAAACTGTAAGATATTTCTTGTTTATTATAATAGAACATTAAAATATACTTTTTTTTACCCAGGACGTATTTCTAATACCTTTTGTAAGGTTCTTCACTATTTCCTCTTAATTTACATATTGCACCAAGTTTATAGCGGATTATACATATTTGTATATCTGTGTGTGATCTTTACAATATTCAGATGTTTTGGAATCCCAGTAAGTTTAGTGCAGCAGGTATTAAACGTATATATATGCAACAAAAAGTTACAATTACTGTGACAATAAAACAGTAGAAAAGATTGTGCCTTAGTAACAAAATATACAACCCGGTGCAATCCTTAGGTAAATATTGCAACAGAAAAAAGGAAACACAAAAGAAAAAAGGATTTTAGCTCTCTACTGGAAAAATATTAACTATTAACATGTAACTTTTATTAATATCATTTAATAGCAGTGAGGTATTAACTTCTACCTAAAATAACCCTATATTACCATAAGAAAGTGCGATTCACCCCTCCCTGTTTCCTACCCGTTAGCTGATCACAACGGCATTGGGTGCCAGGGATAAGAGCACACTAATAGTTACAAATGAATTTCGGCCATAAACAGACCTTTCTCAATGTATAGACAGACAGAGGCTATAATTATTGCACTTCTTATATCCCTGGGTCCCAGCGCTTGGCGTGTGGCCAAATAGTGATGCGTCCCCTATCTATCTGTCTATTTATCTATCTGTCTATTTATCTATCTATCATCTATCTATCAATCAATCAATCATCTATCGGTCTATTTATATTTCTATCTGTCTATCTATCTATCTATCTATCTATCTATCTATCTATCTATCATATATCTATCATATATCTATCTGTCTATTAATTTATCTATCTGTCTATTTATCTATCTGTCTGTCAATCTATCTGTCTATTTATCTATCTGTCTATCTATCGATCTATCTATCATCTATCTATCTTTCTATCTATCTAAATCTATTTACTATATCTATCCCCTATCTATCTGTCTATTTATATTTCTATCTATCTATTTATCTATCATCTATCTATCTGTCTATTTTTCTATCTATCTATCTATCTATCTATCTATCATCTATCTATCTATCTATCTGTCTATCTATCTGTCTGTTTGTCTATCTATCTATAAATATGTGTATGTGTGTATATATATATATATATATATATATATATATATATATATATATATATATATATATATATACAGGACTTGAAATTTCCAGTGGTCTAGTGGTCCCAGACAATTTAGAAATTGCAGCAGATGACTTGGAAATTTGACTTTTTCCTATTGTTAACATTGACTGGACTACTAACTCTGGGCTAGTAGCTTTTAACCCCTGACTAGTAAACCATAGTGATGACTGAGTTGAAAGAAAAAAAAATGGCAGAGATAAGGAAGACAATCAACAGAATAGAGACTACCGCTGGCAACAGGAGAGGGGAGATGGAACATGAAAGGGAGTGTGGCAAGCTCCGAAGAAAACGCAGCAAGGCAGCTCTGACAACTCTTCCTCTGAGGATTTTTTGTGCACAAGTTCGGATACCGATACCGGAGGGGCGGCCGCAAGCACAAACAAAGGTGGAGAGACCTACAGCAAGCCTGTACCAGGAGCAAGCAGACATACCGGGGACGGAGGAAATAGAATGTGGTAAAGAATGTCCAATTGTGGCATGCCCGGTATGTAATGACTGTGTTATGGCTGATATCAAGATGCCTATCGCTATATATTTGATATGGGTACACTGGGACTTCAGCATAAAAGGTGAAAATAATGTTGTCAATAATACTCTTGTAATAAATATATATCTAAATATGCATCAACCCAAATTGAATTAGATGTATTAAGTAAGGGTTTGTCATTCTGCCCCTCTAAAAACATTAATGTGTTTAACCTTGAAAAAGATCTATATCGCCTTTTCCGGTTAATCCGGTTGAAAGCACATTATTCTACATATAACAGCTCTATTGCTAATATTACTGAGAGTATAGAGCAAGATGATAAAAGATTTTACCTAAAACCGTTAGGTTTAAAGAAAAAGTCTAAGTTTGTGGCTAGTACCACCAACCCAGGAGTTGAAACCTTTATTAAATTTGTAAATAATGACATAAAAGCTTTGCTTGAAAAAACGAAATATACACCGGTCAAAAACAATCTTACATATGCTGAAAACTAAGCTCTAAATAAACTGTCCAAAAACCAGTCTATTGTGATTAAAGATGCTGATAAGGGCGGAGCTGTTGTTGTGCTAGACAGAGAGTATTATATACAAGAAATACTGGCACAACTATCTGATGAAGGTATATATCAGATCCTTGAAAGTGACCCCCTGGCAGAAATTAAAAATTAAATTAAACAAATAGTTGATGAAGCCCTTAAAAAGGAGGTCATTACCAAGAGTCTGGCTATTTACTTATTTAAAAAAGTTAAACAGGAAACCTCTTTTTCTCTCCTTTAATCACAATTAGTTGAAAACCTATTAGGATTGTATTGTATCTCAATATTTTTTTATTTCAGGACACTTATTATTTACAGCAAAAGGGTACGGTTATGGGCTTCAATGTAGCCCCCGCATACGCCAACATGTTTGTCAGCCAATTTGAAAGTAAATTTGTTTACACTAATTTAAAATATCAAGAAAACTGTAAAATATGACACATGTTATATGTTACATTGATGATATTTTTGGCATATGGAGGGGCACATTGGAGTCCCTACAAGATTTTGTGCATGACTTAAATAGTTGCACTAATTGCCTTAAGTTTACTTTGGATTGTTCACCTGATAGGGTGAATTTTTTAGATACAACTGTATATAAAAAAAAATTCTAAACTAACCACTGACATCCATAGTAAACCCACTGATCGCAATACATTATTACACTTCCAAGGTTTTCATCCAAAAAGAGTTTTTAACTCAATCCCGAAGAGCCAATGTATTCACACTTTACATAATGTTAAAGACAAAGAACTCCAGAAGGTTAGATTGAGTCAAATGGCTGAGAAATTTAAGGATAGAGGCTATCCCAAAGAAATTGTGGAAAATTGTGAAGAAGAGGCTATACACAAATTTTGCTTTAGAAGAAGGAGGAAAACATAATAATATTTGCAACAGAATGTAATAACCATAGTGAGAAGAAAAAATATGTCCTCAAAAACATTGGTATTTACCTAGCAAATCACATCCTGACATTTGTGAATTTCAGAAACCTCCTATTCAATCTTATAAAAGAGTAAAATTCTTAAAGACACACTAGTGAGGGGAGATGTGGGTAGTTATAAAGTAAATAAGGTGAATTATTTAACTACTCCTAATAAAGGATCATATCCAAGCCTAAACTGTGCTCAGTGCAATTCTACAGTATTATTAAGGGTAGACACATAGCCCAGATCAATGATAGCAAGAACAGGGAAATCAATGGTTATTATACCTGTGATACAGAGTATGTTGTTTATTTACTTAAATGCCCATGTGGGCCTGACTATGTGGGGGAAACTATACGCCCCCCCAAGGACAGGTTCAGCGCACAGAAATCAAGTATTAGAAACAAAGATATGACCCTTCCAGTTTCAGCACACTTTACCACCGCAGGGCATACAGTTAGTCAATTGCGCTTTCAGATCATCGTCGATATACCAAAATTAAGGAGAGGAGGAGACAGAGGCATCTATTTATCAAGCCATCAACCGCAAATACGCTGTAATTCTGCAGCATATTTGTGGAGAGCCTGATTCCCCTTAGTTATCAAACCCTACAAACTGTCAAAAGTAGAATTTTGTGACGTAAGTCTGACACAGATCGATGCTTACATCACTACAGATGTTCCAAATGCAAATTCGGCACTATCTGACTACTTTTGTTAGTTATCAAATAACTAGCAGGTACGCTCAGAACTATTCTGGCCCAGCGTACCTGGTTTTCAGTGGGGTGGTTTTGTAGAATTTGGAGGATTACCTTTTAGAGGCTAGGAAAATCCTTCATGATACTAATTATTATATTAAATAAAATTTTGATCCCACTTCACAATTTAAGATTATCCTGGTAGATCTGGTGGATCGTGCATTTAGGGATTGGATAATTTTCAAAAAAGATAAAGATTATTTAGTGCCCACTGAACCAAACCATTAGACATGTGCATGGCGAAAAAATTCGGTTCGGTTCGGATCGATTCTGAATTTTTCGAAGTTCGGTTCGGATCGATTCGAATTTGGAAAATTCTGAATCGATTTGATTCGGATTCGTTTCGGATTCATTCGGATTCGAAGAAATTCGGTTCGATTCGGTTTGGAAATTTGGCATTTCGGTAAGTGTTAGGTGGGATTAGACTAGTATTATACTGTACATTAGGTGTTAACCTAACATACTGTACAATACTAGTGTAATCAAATGGCCATCCCGAATTTACAAATTAATTTGAACTAATTCGGTTCGATTCGGAAAATTCGGCAGAATTTTAATTCGGAAATTCGGTTCGATCCGAATCGCCGAATTTGCCGAATTTCCGAATCGAACCGAACCGAATCTCACATATCTACAAACCATGCTTTTTATTATCATCTACCAAAGATGCATAAAGATCCAATATGTCTTCCTGGTCGCCCCATAATAGCAGGCATAGGAAGCCTCACTGATAATGTATCTTCCTATGTATACTATTTTTCACAAAAAACATAATTTATGTAAGAACTTACCTGATAAATTCATTTCTTTCATATTAGCAAGAGCCCATGAGCTAGTGACGTATGGGATATACATTCCTACCAGGAGGGGCAAAGTTTCCCAAACCTCAAAATGCCTATAAATACACCCCTCACCACACCCACAAATCAGTTTAACGCATAGCCAAGAAGTGGGGTGATAAGAAAAAAGTGTGAAAGCATAAAAAAATAAGGAATTGGAATAATTGTGCTTTATACAAAAAAATCATAACCACCACAAAAAAGGGTGGGCCTCATGGACTCTTGCTAATATGAAAGAAATGAATTTATCAGGTAAGTTCTTACATAAATTATGTTTTCTTTCATGTAATTAGCAAGAGTCCATGAGCTAGTGATGTATGGGATAATGAATACCCAAGATGTGGATCTTCCACGCAAGAGTCACTAGAGAGGGAGGGATAAAATAAAGACCAAGGCCAATTCCGCTGAAAATAATCCACACCCAAAATAAAGTTTAAATCTTATAATGAAAAAAACTGAAAATATAAGCAGAAGAATCAAACTGAAACAGCTGCCTGAAGTAATTTTCTACCAAAAACTGCTTCAGAAGAAGAAAACACATCAAAATGGTAGAATTTATTAAAAGTATGCAAAGAAGACCAAGTTGCTGCTTTGCAAATCTGATCAACCGAAGCTTCATTCCTAAACGCCCAGGAAGTAGAAACTGACCTAGTAGAATGAGCTGTAATCCTTTGAGGCGGAGTTTTACCCGACTCGACATAAGCATGATGAATCAAAGACTTTAACCAAGATGCCAAAGAAATGGCAGAGGCCTTCTGACCTTTCCTAGAACCGGAAAAGATAACAAATAGACTAGAAGTCTTTCGGAAATTTTTAGTAGCTTCAACATAATATTTCAAAGCTCTAACTACATCCAAAGAATGCAACAATCTTTCCTTAGAATTCTTAGGATTAGGACACAATGAAGGAACCACAATTTCTCTATTAATGTTGTTAGAATTCACAACCTTAGATAAAAATTTAAAAGAAGTTCGCAACACCGCCTTATCCTGATGAAAAATCAGAAAAGGAGACTCACAAGAAAGAGCAGATAATTCAGAAACTCTTCTAGCAGAAGAGATGGCCAAAAGAAACAAAACTTTCCAAGAAAGTAATTTAATGTCCAGTGAATGCATAGGTTCAAACAGAGGAGCTTGAAGAGCCCCCAGAACCAAATTCAAACTCCAAGGAGGAGAAATTGACTTAATAACAGGTTTTATACGAACCAAAGCTTGTACAAAACAATGAATATCAGGAAGACTAGCAATCTTTCTGTGGAAAAGAACAGAAAGAGCAGAGATTTGTCCTTTCAAGGAACTTGCAGACAAACCTTTATCCAAACCATCCTGAAGAAACTGTAAAATTCTAGGAATTCTAAAAGAATGCCAAGAAAAATGATGAGAAAAACACCAAGAAATGTAAATCTTCCAGACTCGATAATATATCTTCCTAGATACAGATTTACGAGCCTGTAACATAGTATTAATCACAGAGTCAGAGAAACCTCTATGACTGAGAATCAAGCGTTCAATCTCCATACCTTCAAATTTAAGGATTTGAGATCCTGATGGAAAAAAGGACCTTGCGATAGAAGGTCTGGTCTTAACGGAAGAGTCCACGGTTGGCAAGTGGCCATCCGGACAAGATCCGCATACCAAAACCTGTGAGGCCATGCTGGAGCCACCAGCAGAACAAACGAGCACTCCTTTAGAATCTTGGAAATCACTCTTGGAAGAAGAACTAGAGGCGGAAAGATATAGGCAGGATGATACTTCCAAGGAAGTGACAATGCATCCACTGCCTCCGCCTGAGGATCCCTGGATCTGGACAGATACCTGGGAAGTTTCTTGTTTAGATGAGAAGCCATCAGATCTATTTCTGGAAGTCCCCACATTTGAACAATCTGAAGAAATACCTCTGGGTGAAGAGACCATTCGCCCGGATGTAACGTTTGGCGACTGAGATAATCCGCTTCCCAATTGTCTATACCTGGGATATGAACCGCAGAAATTAGACAGGAGCTGGATTCCGCCCATACCAGTATTCGAGATACTTCTTTCATAGCCAGAGGACTGTGAGTCCCTCCTTGATGATTGACATATGCCACGGTTGTGACATTGTCCGTCTGAAAACAAATGAACGACTCTCTCTTTAGAAGAGGCCATGACTGAAGAGCTCTGAAAATTGCACGGAGTTCCAAAACGTTGATTGGTAATCTCACCTCCTGAGATTCCCAAACCCCTTGTGCTGTCAGAGACCCCCAAACAGCTCCCCAACCTGTCAGACTTGCATCTGTTGAAATCACAGTCCAGGTCGGAAGAACAAAAGAAGCCCCCTGAACTAAACGATGGTGGTCTGTCCACCACGTGAGAGAGTGTCGTACAATCGGTTTTAAAGATATTAATTGAGATATCTTTGTATAATCCCTGCACCACTGGTTCAGCATACAGAGCTGAAGAGGTCGCATGTGAAAACGAGCAAAGGGGATCGCGTCCGATGCAGCAGTCATAAGACCTAGAATTTCCATGCATAAGGCTACCGAAGGGAATGATTGAGACTGAAGGTTTCGACAAGCTGAAACCAATTTTAGACGTCTCTTGTCTGTCTGACAAGTTTCTTAAATATTGCATATTTTACAGGTGTCATTGCAGGGGAGGGACTATTTGATGGTAGCTCTGTACTTACAGTCCTCTTGACCAACCATCCAATAAGCCCAGTTTCATAGTTTCAACATCCCTATGTTAGTAATTGCCTTAACCATCATATAAATTCATCATTTACACCTTTACCTTTAACTATATAAGTTTTATACCAATGAAGGTGTAACTTTGCAATCTCACTATTCTGTAACCCTGCATGTACGATTACTCACCCAGGACTCACACCTGCATTTAAGATATCTGATTAACTAAACATACAAGCTTTTGAACATCTTTAAGCAATTATCGTTATCACCTGCATTGTGAACACACTCTCACACATAGTGAGCCAGCTTCTAACCTAGAAACTATATCCCAAGATCCCTTTTCCAGGATCTCTAGCCTTTCAAGTTTCTAGTTAAACACAATTTTTCAGGCTTACCCCAACAATACCATTTATTTGTACTTATACACTAGTATACCAATACATACAGACACATTTGCTTACCATTATGGCTGAAAGTAACATTCTCACAGGAGTAGTAGATATAGACAGAAGAAAGCTAATAATGAGTACAGCACTTAAAGGTAACTCCACCAGAACAGATGAACCTTTGGAGGGGGATTTAACTAATATCTTTTCGGATTTAGAAAATAAGAAATACAAAGAAAGCAACCTTTGGTGGGACATAGAGTTCTTAGAACTCTATATTAATGAAAGAAAAGTCCCCAGGGGACTGAGGATGAAAAAGTATCCCTCTTTTGCATTAAACAACCAGGATTTCATGGATGAATGGAATAATAATTTGACCAACTGCTCCATCATCTTGATGAAACAGCTGTTAAAACATAAAAAAGAACAGAGGGATTCTTTACTAGCACAAATAGAGGAGATTGTAGAGTCACTAAAACCATTTGAACAGATAAAGAAATATATAGATTACAAAACACAATTAGACACTACCATGCAACAATTAGATTCCATATTATCAGAAAGAAAAGTGAGCAAGTACCAAAGGGATGTAAAAGATTACGAATTAGACATCGTATATTCATGGCAAAAAGATAGACCAAATAGACAAAAGAGCCATTCTCAACATAACAACCATAGAAATAAGAATAAAAATAAAAACAAAAGAAAAGGTACTTTCAACCACACACCAAATGCCAAACGAGTTACATTCTCAAGTATTGACACAGACAATACAGAGGGATCACTGACTACAGAAGACACACAAGCACACACTTCTAATGAAGAAATAACTAGTCATGAAATCCCAGAAGGCAGACCAAAACTATCAACATTAGTACAAATACCCATCACTAGCAGTACACCAAAAAAGGATTTACCACTACGCTACCCAAGCAGAATAAAAAAGACAACACAAAAGAAGTAGGATCAGTAATCAATCTGTCTAGCACTACTCTCACTAGCTCCCAAATTAGTTTATTAAACAAAGGGTTATCTTTTGCACCTTCCACCAATTTTGATTTGTTCTCCACCATACTGGACATTAATGCTTTGGTTAGAAAAATCACTCTATATAAACACTTCTCACAAATAAAAAACACTATTGATACACAAGAGAACTGCACATTGTTAGAAAACATACCACATAGAGAGGTATACTCTATAGGTCTAAAATTTACTGATCTATGTGATCTGAACACATTAACTTCACTACAAGCGATCACACTTAGAGAAGTCAGCACTTATGATCCCATTCCCAAACCTAAAATTTCAACACACACTAAATCGTATTTTTACCCAGTACACAGCAGGAGTGAAGCAATAGAAATGTTTCAGAATCTTGTAGAGTTAGAACTCACTAGTCTGCACTCCACTATAGAGTCTGACTCTACCACAATCACTAACCTTATGAGTAAACAAAATTTATCTATCAGTGAACAACAAGCACTAAAGTCACTTAGTAACAACAATGACATAGTAGTCACCTCAGCAGATAAAGGCGGAGCAGTTGTGATCCTCAATACTGAAGATTATAGAAGAGAAGTATATAGACAACTCAATGACAGAGAGACATATCATAAACTTACCTATAATCCTACTAATAAGTATAAACAAGAACTTCATACATTATTAGATTCAGCAGTAGAGGAAGGGTTTCTAAATCAAGAAACAGCAGATCATTACCTGGTAGAATATCCCATCATTCCCACCTTTCGCATAGTACCGAAGATACACAAATCTCTTATTGATACACCTGGCAGGCCCATTGTAGCCAGCAGAGGTTCACTATGCGAAAGGATAGGTAACTGGCTAGACAACATACTACAACCCATAGTTAAGTCCCTACCAGGATACATACGAGACAGCACACATCTCATACAACAAATCCAAACCATCACATGGCAGCAAGACTACACTTGGTTAAGTGTGGATGTATCAGCTCTGTACTCTAGCATCCCCCATGAGGAAGGCCTTAAAGCCTTTACATACATGTTAAAGAGACACACCAGTTATCCAGAAGAATTTATCATATTTCTAGAAGAACTTACAAGATTCCTTCTCACACACAACTACTTTGTCTTCGAGGGACAGTACTACCTCCAAAAATGTGGCATGGCCATGGGAGCCAAATTCGCCCCCTCCTATGCAAACTTATATATGGGGTATTTTGAACATCTGTATCTTTTTGGGGGTGGACTGGCCCTCGACGACAAAGTAGTAGTATATGGCAGGTTTATAGACGACCTAATATTCATCTATAACAAAAACACTGAACTCACTGTCCAGGAAATCGTTGATTTCTTTAACAACAATACACTCAATCTGTCATTTACCCACCAAAATAATGATAAGACCATCAATTTTTTAGATCTTACACTAGAGCACAACGATGAAGGAAAGATTACAACTAGTACATTCAGAAAACCCCTATCAAGAAATACTATACTTAGAGCAGACTCCTGCCATGCCCCACACATGCAAAAAGGCATTCCCAAGGGCCAATATCTAAGATTGCGAAGAAACTGCAGTTCTCTCCAATTATACTTTAAACAAGCAGAAGAACTTACAAACAGACTCATATCCAGAGGCTACAAAAAAAGTGTGCTTCTTAAAATCAAATCCCAAGTAGCAAGGATAGATAGGGCTACATTATTTAACAACAAAAAAACCACAACAGGAACAATCAGCAGTAGCAATAAAAACTCCACATTTACAGAAGATATTTGCTGTGTAACAAAATATAGCAATCAATTCTATACCATCACAAAGATTATTAAGAAATACTTACCAGTTCTCAATAGTGATATCACTTTGAGAAATAAATTACAAAAACATATAAGATTTGTAGCCAAAAAAGCACCAACTATACGTGACAAGATCACACATAAATTTCATAAAAAACCTTTACCAACCACCAATTGGCTAACCCCCACCAAAGGTAATTACAGATGTGGCCATGTACCATGCAAAAGTTGCAAATATACTGAAAAATGTTTAACGTTTAGCTCTTCAGAAACACATAAATCATATCCAATAACTGATAGAATGGACTGTACGTCCACTCACATAATATATTTAATTACATGTACACATTGTCAACAACAATACATAGGCATCACGACACGCCCACTGAAGGACCGTATAAGAGAACATCTCTTATCAATAGAAGAGGAATTCCCTAGGACACCTGTGGCGAAACACTTTCATACACATGACAATAAACTTAGTCATTTTACATTTAAAGCCATAGAACACATAACAAACAATCCACTAGGGGGTGACAGAAATAAGATGTTATCCAAAAGAGAAGTATATTGGATATTCATGTTGCAAACTAGAGCACCACAAGGCATGAACAAAAGATATGATGTTAATCTATATATAGAGTAAGTAATGTATGTTTCACCCCTATATCATAAATAACTTCCATATACTGCTTCATTAAACAAATACAACTAACATTAACACACTTTATATACACAACATCATATCTTAGGTTCATCAACTATATAGATAAAATTACTTTGAATCCAGTAATAATTAAACCAATAATTTATAGGGTTCAGTCTATTAGTCCCTATAACATACATATAGACATATAGTTCATTTCTATATACTACACTCTCTCCTCTCTGCTCCCACCAAAGGTTTGCTAAAACTGTCTATGCTTCATTTATTTAAGCATAACCTATCCCTCCCTAATTAAAAAGGAATTAAAAAATGAGTTAAAAAATAATCTTTCCTACAATACTTCATAAGAAAATGTTTTTAACATAACTTATCCATTAGCCATATCCATCTAATTTTAGCATAGTTAAAACTATCAAGTTATGAACCAACTATTTAATTTAACCCAATATTCCCTCCTTAGGGTTAGATTTACAAGCACATTTGTAATTAAGACTATTATCCAGTCTTTCTTATAGTTTCATAACAAATAATGTGAAATATATTATACATAATATCACATTAGCTAGGGGTTTTATATAGAATCCATAGCCAATAGAGTGCTATTTTTAGATATTTCCTCAACGTCCCAGAAATGTTATTAATCATTTTAACGAATAATCATGTCTTGCACATTGCTGCTGCTTCATAGTAAGTTACATAATAGTTGCTACATAACTATGGCTTTATAGAGAGTTACATAATGTCTTCTCTCTGCTAGTGACCATTTTTGTCCACTTTAACACAAGCAGATAAAGTCTACCATACTTACATGTAACTGTGCTATTTTTAAAATAAAAAAGAAACACAGTGCTGAGGTTTTAAAGAGAGACATACAATCTTTTTCTTCTGCAAGTGACAGTTTTGGTTCACTTTGACAAAAGCAGACAAAGCTTATTGTGTTTTCATATAACTGCCCATTTTATAAAAAAAAGGGAAAAATATCCATCTATAAACACACACACTTTTATCTGCAGCTCTCTTTTAAAAGCACCAAGCTATTATCCTTCCCAATCTCTAAGGCATAAGTAGAAGTATTGCAACAACTTCAAAGTCAATCATTGGAAAATTGTTTGCTAACAAGTACTTTGTATTTAAATATTTGTTTAACATACCATCTGTTCAAGAGTGTACTCTGCTGCTCAGGACCACTAAGTCAGGTGTGCACGATATCAGTAGAAAACCAATCTGTGAAAGTTCACATCTACTAAAAGGGTTAACAAGATACCACCCCTGATTGGTCACTCACACCTTTATAAGGATCCTGACCAGCAGAGACCATTATCTCTGATGAAGCGCATGTGCCCATGCGCGAAACGCGTAAGTTAGGAGCTTACCTAGTGTCTGATGATAAGCCTGCTCCTGAATAAAACTTCATTTCATCTACCTCAAGTCTCAGCATTCCTTTTTCCTCATTCTTGTCTGTCAGAGACAGAGTCATGGACACTGAATCTATCTGGAAACCTAAAAAGGTTACCCTTGTCTGAGGAATCAATGAACTTTTTGGTAAATTGATCCTCCAACCATGTTCTCGAAGAAACAATACAAGTCGATTCGTATGAGATTCTGCTAAATGTGAAGACTGAGCAAGTACCAAGATATCATCCAAATAAGGAAATACCACAATACCCTGTTTTCTGATTACAGACAGAAGGGCACCGAGAACCTTTGTAAAAATCCTTGGAGCTGTTGCTAGGCCAAACGGCAGAGAGCACAAACTTACTTCACCACCTCCACGGGAGGCAAAGTTTGTAAAACTGATTTATGGGTGTGGTGAAGGGTGTATTTATAGGCATTTTGAGGTTTGGGAAACTTTGCCCCTCCTGGTAGGAATGTATATCCCATACGTCACTAGCTCATGGACTCTTGCTAATTACATGAAAGAAATATGTGATAGGGCTAGATTCTTATATACGTGATTCATCAGATTTAATTAACAAATTAGAATCTCTTACTATTACTTCTGACCTATTATGGATTACTTGTGATGTACAGGCATTGTACTCTAATATTTCTCACCAATTAGGCATTATGGCAGTATCAGATTATTTATTACAAGATCCCTATCTTCCAGATAGCCAATGTGAGTTCATCATACAACTTATTTCATATATACTCAGACATAATTATTTCATGTTCCAGGATGAGTTTTTTCTCCAAGTCAAGGGTACCGCCATGGGTACCAGGTTCGCCCCAAGTTATGCCAATTTGTTTATGGGGTCATTCGAGCAATTTTACATCTATGACCCGGCATATGGGGCGAACCTGGTATTTTATGGGCGGTACATTGATGACCTAATTTTTGTATGGAGGGGTGTTTTGATATCTGCTAATGATTTTGTGGAACATCTGAATAATAATGATACAGGATTTGTTTTCACTAGTCCTATAGACAATGTGACCACTGTATTTTTGGACCTTTCACTTAAATTTGAAAATGGGAAGGTTACAAGTACGAATTATTTTAAGATAGTCGATTGCAATAGCTATTTAGATTTTACAAGCAAACATTATTATCCGTGGAAATGGAATGTGCCGTATGGCCAATTTAAATACATACGGCGTAATTGTAGTACATTGGCAGATTTCAAAGCACAAAGTCTGATATTAAAGGAGAGGTTCTTGGAGAAAAATTACCCTTCACATATTATTGATAGTAGTTATAGGAGAGCTAAACTTGAAAAAAACAAATGAATTGGGATCTATTAACCCCTTAAGGACCAAGGCCTTTTTTCAATTTCTTTCCCTTAAAGACCAGGGCTATTTTTACATTTCTGCTGTGTTTATGTTTAGCTGTAATTTTCCTCTTACTCATTTACTGTACCCACACATATTATATACTGTTTTTCTCGCCACTAAATGGACTTTCTAAAGATACCATTATTTTCATCATATTTTATAATTTATTATTAAAAAAATTATAAAATATGAGGAAAAAATGGAAAAAAAACACACTTTTTCTAACTTTGACCCCAAAATCTGTTACACATCTACAACCACCAAAAAACACCCATGCTAAATAGTTTCTAAATTTTGTCCTGAGTTTAGAAATACCCAATGTTTACATCTTCTTTGTTTTTTTTGCAAGTTATAGGGCCATAAATACAAGTAGCACTTTGCTATTTCCAAACCATTTTTTTTTTCAAAATGAGCGCTAGTTACATTGGAACACTGATATCTTTCAGGAATCCCTGAATATCCATTGACATGTATATATATTTTTTTTAGTAGACATCCCAAAGTATTGATCTAGGCCAATTTTGGTATATTTCATGCCACCATTTCACCGCCAAATGCGATCAAATACAAAAAATAGTTAACTTTTTCACAATTTTTTTCACAAACTTTTGGTTTCTCACTGAAATTATTTACAAACAGCTTGTGCAATTATGGCATAAATGGTTGTAAATTTTTCTCTGGGATCCCCTTTGTTCAGAAATAGCAGACATATATGGCTTTGGCGTTGCTTTTTTGTAATTAGAAGGCCGCTAAATGCCACTGTGCCCCACACGTGTATTATGCCCAGCAGTGAAGGGGTTAATTAGGGAGCATGTAGGGAGCTTTTTGGGGTAATTTTAGCTTTAGTGTAGTGTAGTAGACAACCCCAAGTATTGATCTAGGGCCATTTTGGTATATTTCATGCTACCATTTCACCGCCAAATGCGATCAATTTAAAAAAAACTTAAAATTTTTCACAATTTTAGGTTTCTCACTGAAATCATTTACAAACAGCTTGTGCAATTATGGCACAAATGGTTGTAAATGCTTCTCTGGGATCCCCTTTGTTCAGAAATAGCAGACATATATGGCTTTGGCGTTGCTTTTTGGTACTTAGAAGGCCGCTAAATGCCGCTGCGCATCACACGTGTATTATGGCTAGCAGTGAAGGGGTTAATTAGGTAGCTTGTAGGGAGCTTGCAGGGTTAATTTTAGCTTTAGTGTAGAGCTCAGCCTCCCACCTGAAACATCAGACCCCCTGATCCCTCCCAAACAGCTCTCTTCCCTCCTCCACCCCACAATTGTCCCCGCCATCTTTAGTACTGGCAGCAACTCTGTCAGTACTAAAATAAAAGGTATATTTAGGCTTTTTTTTTTTAAAGCATATTTACATATGCTGATGTGTAGGACCCCCCCTTAGCCCCCAACCTGACTGATCCCCCACCAAACAGCTCTCTAACCCTCCCCCTCTGCCTTGATGGGCGCCATCTTGGGTACTGGCAGCTGTCTGCCAGTACCCAGTTTAGAATAAAATTGTTGTTTTTTTTTTTTCTGTAGTGCAGCAGTTCCCACCCGCTCCCGCCCCGTGCACGCGCCCGCCCGCCACCCCCCGTGCACGCGCGCCCGTGCGCACCCCATCGGCCACGCCCCTCGATCCCGCCCCCCTCTACATTACCCGGCCCATCGATGGCCGCCCACCCGCCTCCCAAGTCGGCTCCCACCCACCAACGATACCGGCCATCGATGTCCGGTGCAGAGAGGGCCACAGAGTGGCTCTCTCTGCATCGGATGGCCCAGGGGTGTTATTGCAGGATGCCTCAATATCGAGGCATCCTGCAATAACCGGAAAGCGGCTGGAAGTGAGCAAGATCGCTTCCAGCCGCTTTAAACCCCTAATGTCGTACAGGGTACGTCACTGGTCTTTTAAGACCAGGTTGTGTGTGACGTACCCTGTACGACATGTGTCGTTAAGGGGTTAAAGAAAACAATGCTTTGTTTATCTCCCAATACAATTGAAATCACAATCTTATTAAACAAATTTTTACTAAACATTGGGACATTCTAAAGAAGGACCCTATTTTAGGAAGCTTAATAGATACTAAACCTCAAATAGTTTACAAAAGAGCGCCCAATTTAAAAACCATGTTGGCTCCAAATAAAGTAGTGAAACATGGAAGAATTGGGAGCCTTTTTAAGATCAATTCTAGGTTATCTTCAGGGTCTTATCGTTGTGGGGTGAGTAGATGTAAGCTGTGTGCCCGAATGGCACACAAACAAAAAACATTTAAATCTAATGTGACTGGAAAACTTTTTTCCATTATTGGTCACATTTCTTGTGCTTCTCATTATGTTGTTTATTTATTGTCATGTGTGGGATGCAATACGTGGGTCGCACGTGCAGGAGACTCAGTATCAGATGGTCTGAGCATCTACGTAATATGGTTAATAATTATAAAAAACATAGTGTCCCGAGACACTGCAATATACAACACAATGGAGACACCAGATGTTTCTCTAATATTCCTATTGAGTTTGTGCCTAAGTCCCATCTATATAATAGATTGTCGAGACTTAGGAAGAGAGAGACTTACTGGATTCATACACTCAACAGCTTACATCCTGTGGGTCTTAATCTTAATATAGATCTAGCAGCCTTTTAAGATGAATGTTTGATACTTTAGACACCTTCAATTTATATATATGTATACATTTACAATCATCTTTAGACACCGATTAACTATTGCCTCAGTTTGGGTCTTCAATTATATAATTGGGGATATATATTCCCAATGGGTACTTTGTGAATGATATTAGCGGTTTGTGGTTCATATGTGATTGGTTTTATGTTTTTGTTTATATAGATGATGCTATGTATTAGATCATATATTTTTTGATGTGAATATGCATTAAGTATACTGTATGTGATTATACCTTCACCCCATCATTACTGTTTATTTCATAATTTTGAACTAATATTGATTTAATGTTAGTTTATGTTGTTTATGTACAAATGTATTCTCTAACTTCACATAGATTGTAATTTGTTAGAGTTCGAGGTGTTGTAATTTTGTAATTTTATATTTTTATATTTGTCCTTATTTATATCACTTGTTATAGGCTTACAAGTGCTTATAGGACAGATTGTTCGGCTTTTAGATATGCAATAGGTGATACCAATGAGCTGGGCATTCACATTCCCCCTCCTCCTTTTGTGAGGGCTTGCTCTCTATATTTATTTATTATTGGTTACTTTGGACCGTACTTCCTGGAGGGTGTGTGTGAGTGCTGCGTTCTGATTGGTTTCTATACCGGTTATATGGAGCTAGAGGAGTTAGGTATTTTATACACAGCCTGATGAAACGGTTAGATTTTAACTGAGAAACGCATTGCTGTTTTTACACTTGACTAAATATATTATTATATTTGCTGACTCCTCTTACTATTCGTACTGCTCTCACCGGTCTGAGATGGGATATCTGTGTCTCCATTACGTATTTGGTGACTGTCTGGTTGCTACAACCTCTCGATTATCCATCCGGAGCAGTTTTGTGCCATCACACCCCTGAGCTGACTGGCGGCCCATATCGGAGCGGATTGTGCGGACCGTGGATTACTTGGTCATCTATTTCCTGGGGATTGTCGGTCGGGCAACTCTTCAACAGACCCGACTTGCTTTGTTAGGCACTCCGCTGGTGCCGCCTCACTTGTGAGTAGATATCTGCTGGATATGTGTCCGTAGTGTGTTGATCTACAGTTTATCTAGACGATACTGTCCTATTTTGCGCCTCTCTGTTTCTGTTCCCTACAGGACACATCATCTCTAATAGTTACATTGTAGCTATCTCAGGCTTTAGTTTTATTTTACAGGCAAGTTTGTATTTATTTGAACTAGGTACAATAGTTATTAAATAGTTATTAATTATTTAATAACTACCTAGATAAATTAAATACAAAGTTACCTGTAAAATATAACCTAACCTAAATTACACTAACACCTAACACTACACTACAATTAAATTAATTCCCTAAATTAAATACAATTAATTACAATTAAATACAATTATCTAAAGTACAAAAAAAACAAACACTAAATTACAGAAAATAATAAACAAATTACAAGATTTTTAAACTAATTACACCTTATCTAATCCCCCTAACAAAATAAAAAAGCCCCCCCAAAATAAAAAAAAGCCCTACCCTACACTGAATTACAGATAACCCTTAAAAGGGCCTTTTGCTGGGCATTGCCCCAAAATAATCAGCTCTTTTACAGTGCAAATCACCCCCCAACATTAAAACCCACCACCCACACAACCAACCCTACTCTAAAACCCACCCAATACCCCCTTAAAAAACCTTACACTAGTAAGAAGACTCCAGATGAAGAGAATGCTCCACATCGGATGTCTTGAAGATGGACTAGCTTCGAGCCGGATGGATGAAGATAGAAGATGCCGTCTGGATGAAGACTTCTGCCCATATGGAGGACCACTTCGCCCAGCTTGGATGAAGACTTCTCCCGGCTTCGTTGAGGACTTCGGCCCGGTTGGGTGAAGACGTCTCCCGGTAAGGTGATCTTCAAGGGGTTAGTGTTTTTTTAAGGGGGTATTGGGTGGGTTTTAGAGTAGGGTTGGTTGTGTGGGTGGTGGGTTTTAATGTTGCAGGGGTGATTTGTACTTTTTTTCAGGTAAAAGAGCTGATTACTTTACCCGCAAAAGGCCCTTTTAAGGGCTATTTCTAATTTAGTGTAGGGTAGGGCTTTTTTTTTATTTTGGGGGGGGCTTTTTTATTTTGTTAGGGGGATTAGATTAGGTGTAATTAGTTTAAAAATCCTGTAATTATTTTATTATTTTCTGAAATTTAGTGTTTGTTTTTTTCTACTTTAGATAATTTTATTTAATTGTAATTAATTGTATTTAATTTATTTAATTTATTTAATTATAGTGTAGTGTTAGGTGTAATTGTAACTTAGGTTAGGTTTTATTATACAGGTACTTTGTATTTATTTTAGCTAGATAGTTATTAGATAGTTAATAACTATTTAATAACTATTCTACCTAGTTAAAATAATACAAAATTGCCTGTAAAATAAAAATAAACCCTGAGATAGCTACAATGTAACTATTAGTTATATTGTAGCTAGCTTAGGGTTTGTTCTACAGGTAAGTATTTAGTTTTAAATAGGAATAATTTAGTTAATCATATTATTTTTTATTTAGATATATTTAAATAATATTTAAGTTAGGGGGTGTTAGGGTTAGTGGGTTAGATTTAGGTTTAGGGGTTAATACATTTAGAATTGTGGCGGCGGTGTAGGGGGCAGCAGATTAGGGGTTAATAAGTGTAATGTAGGTGGCGGCGGTGTAGGGGGCAGGAGATTAGGGGTTAATAAGTATAATGTAGGTGGCAGTGGACTCCGGGAGTGGCGGTTTAGGAGTTAAACAGTTTATTTCGTTGTGGCAGGGTCCGGAAGCGGCGGTTTAGGGGATAATAAATTTATTCGAGTGGTGGTGGGCTCAGGGAGTGGCGGTTTAGGGGTTAAACAGTTTAGTATAGTGTGGGTGTTTAGTGACAGTATACAAATAAAGCTGTGAAAAAGCCGAAGAGCAGCGAGATTGATGACTGTTAGTTATCAACAGTCCACTGCTCATCGCCCCGTACTTGGTGCACGTTTTTTTGACAGCTTTTTTGTTAAATATGGAGAATGTATTCAGGTCCGCTTCAGCGATGTTAGGCAATCTTAGGTGAGCGTATGGGTGCCGGCGAATGCAGCATAGTTGACGGGTTGATAAATAGATGCCAGAGAGTTGATGTTAAAAAAGAGAGAAGTTTGGTGGATTCAAACGTTAGGGACTCTGCATCCAGTAGCTTTAAATAAAGATTATGATTTACATTTATTTCTTTAATTGTTCTTTGTTATATATTGTTCTTTTTATTATTTTATACTGTATAGTGATGTCGCGAATAGTTCGCCGGCGAATAGTTCCCGGCGAACATAGCATGTTCGCGTTCACCGCGGAGGGCGAACATATACGATGTTCGATCCGCCCCCTATTCGTCATCATTGAGTAATACTTTGACCCTGTACCTCACAGTCTGAAGACACATTCCAGCCAATAAGCAGCAGACACTCCCTCCCAGACCCTCCTACCTCCTGGACAGCATCCATTTTAGATTCATTCGGAAGCTGCTTTCTTAGTGAGAGGAGGGACAGTGTAGCTGCTGCTGATTTAATAGGGAAATTGATAGCTAGGCTAGTGTATTCAGTGTCCACTACAGTCCTGAAGGACTCATCTGATCTCTGCTGTAAGGACAGCACCCCAAAAAGCCCTTTTTAGGGCTAGAACATCAGTCTGCTTTTTTTTTTTTCCTGTGTAATCTAATTGCAGTTGCCTGCCTGCCAGAGTGTGTGTCAGGTTCACAGCGTATACTGTGCCCACTTGCCCAGTGCCTCCACTCATATCTGGTGTAACAGTAGTGTAGATATAAAAAAACAACACTTTTTTGACTGTGTTAAATAATAGCAGTCAGTTTCCTTCACACGTGTGCGTTTCAGTGCCTGCCTGCCAGGGCACAGTGTCACCCCAGTGCAACTCATATCTTGTGTAACAATAGTGTAGATTTAAAAAAACAACACTTTTTTGACTGTGTTAAATAATAGCAGTTTCCTTCACACGTGTGCGTTTCAGTGGGAAATATCAATTGCTGTACTTGGATAGCACTCACCAGCAAGCAATCAATTAAAGTCCAATGCTACCATAGGTAAAGAAGACCAAAGTGGGGCGGATTTAAAACTTAACTTTTAATAGAAATATTAAAATCATTACAACACATTAAAAATCACAAACAGTGTGAGGTGAAGGAATGCTACTCCTAAGGAGAAATTATCTAATTGTATATTATCAGTATATTCTCAGGAGGATGCCCTCACTATTGTGGGGTGCTACATATACCTCGGGTGTCACCCTTTTATATGAGATCCTGAGTCATATCTCAGGTGTGGCTGGCCCACTAATAGTTGTGTTTGTCCTCTATGAGAGGGGTGTGAGTGATAATACTCTAGTATTAAGGACCCAGGTTGTGGATGTCCCCACCTGCTATTTAGAAAATAAAGATATCCTAATAAATATTTTCTTAAATACCCCATGTTTATCTTATCACTAGAAAGTGATTTGAACAGTATTAACCACTTCGGTATTTGTCAACCGAACTGTCAGTAAGTGGTTAGAAAAGGATAATCTATGTTATTATTATGGTGCAAATAGTACATTATAACATCAGTTCCACTCTGTAGTTTAAATAAAATAGAATTGCCCCCCTGCTGAATATACTGGGGGAATTATCTACAGCATCATCCTAAGTTAGGGTGATGTTATTGTACTGTGAGGTGGTATTTATAAAACAATATTGAACCCCTTTGTATATCGTTACACCCACTTACAAACGGGGGTCCAGGAGTATTCCCCTACTTGTAGGGATAATAAAATCTTGGGTATTCTGGTGTTTATCTGGTATTGTAATATTCGGTAATCGTATGTAGATAGCTCTATGGGTTAATTAGAGTTATTATGGGTACCAATAGTTATATTAATGGGATTCCATTCAGAGTGCTAAACATACACATTGATCCGGTACAATATCGGTTTATTTAATACTGGATGAGAATACCTGATGTAAACAGATAAATATTGCAGTGTACGGTGCTTATACTTGTGTAATTGCGCTTAGCATCTTGATAAGAACTTTTTACAATAATTTCAGGCAAATCTCTGCTGTAAAACGACAACTGCGGTATCAGAATGATTTCCTTTAATTTGTTACAAATACACTGACCTCCGTTGTGTCAGTGCTACTAACTTTACAGCTGAGGTATCAGAATAATTCCCTTAATTAGTTACGTATGCACAGACTTCCGTTGCGTCAGTAATACTAACACACATTCCATTACATATGGTCAGATTTGCAGCGCACACCGCCAGTGATCACTGTCAATATTAACCCCCAAGTTCGGTCTGGTGTATCTCCTAGATAAATATTGTATGCTGGTTAGGAGTATTTAGCTTGTTCTGCCGATAAATTCTATGTAGTTTCAATTAACAAATAGCAGAGCAGGTGTTTTAGACTCGGGAATGAAAATTATTACTGTTAAACCTCCCAAGTCTTTTAAAATAAGCAGGTCACTTAATATTTTAGGCTATGGGAGGATTAGAGCCCCCTTACCATAATGTATCAATTCAAAGTACACCTATTATTTAAGGTAGCGATTGGAAGGTGCTTGTATAAATAATTAATAAATGGTATGCGGCTTGAATATCTTCACTGCACACACTCACACATGCATATACCGTTTTAAGTTATTTTCTAATTAGACATTCATACACCAAGTCACACTGTTGTATTAGTTAAAAAGGAGAAATATTCTCCGGCTGCCCTGACATGTTTCGCCACAAAAGGTTTTGTCAAAGGTGGGGCGCCCGCCGTTCTTTGAGCTTTTTATTGGCTGACAGATGGGAGGCTCTTCCCCCTCGGCTATAGTGATTGGTTCCCTTCTTCTCCTGTTGTATTGGTAGGTGAAGGGGGTGTGTATCAGGTTCGCCACTTCTATCAGGTTCTATTTGTTATCTTTCTTTAATTCTGAATACCCGAGTGGAATGATTATGCAAGTGACAGGGGTTATATTACTAAGTGAGATGGAATTCTGAGAGAGATATGAAGTTGTTAACTAACTCGATTACAGGGGTTGACATCTCCAAATTGAGCCGTTCTCACATATAGGAGACCTAACAGTATTCAGATCGTAATCAAAAATAAAAAATAGACGGAGAAAACACTTTCATGATTTATTGTATAATAATTGGTGGAAAGTGATGTTATAAAGGGAAAAAGGTGTGTGACCGTTTGTGATGTGAATAGGATCAGGATATACTCCTGTTATAAATAGTGATGCCGTGTAAAGGTGAAAAATAAGTGATCCATGAAGTAAAAAGAAATCTAGTGCTCCATTTGTGTGTGGAAGGAAAAAGGTGAAACACTTTATTAAATAAAGTATTGTTTATCCTAGTTAAGTTCTAGGTCCCAAAAAAGAATTATAATTTAAATGATGTGTTTGGTAATGTGCAAACAGGTGCCCGGTTCTAATATGTCCAGGGCTATCAGAACAATTTTGTTAGTGAATGCAAACAGATCTAAATAAATCTGAACTTCTCAAACTTAGGCAACAAATAATATTACCTTGGTGAGTGTACTTACACCATAGAGTGTGTAAGAAAATTATAAGGTGCAACATTTACATTGCTGCAAGAAAGTGAAGGAAAGGGTGGGTTTTTATCAAGTTTATGATTGGTTTGTATATTGTAAAAGTCAAACACTGAAAGTGGTAAATGGAACCTGTTCATTTATGGTTCCCATTTTATATTATTGAACGACCTTAAGGTCCCACTATTATGCAGTTTCTAATAGTTAGTAAACAGTTTTATTCGGACTGTATAAGGGTTGGGATAGAATTATATTTGTTTTATTATATATCCTTTTTTAATAACTGATACCTCTCAGGTTTTCCCCTTTTGAATCCTATTAGTATTATAACTCATTCTCACACCATGGAATGCCCTATTTGAATGTGTATAAGTGTATATATCCCAAGTTGTTTATCTCTGGATTTGTTCATTTTACAGAAAACAATAATAGTTGTTTTGTTCATTTAATCCCTTTGGATACACACTGTCTAGTAGATATATCCATCTACACTCTGCTCTTAACAGGGCCTGTTCTATATTGCCCCCTCTAATGCCTAAGGATATATTTTCTATTCCTTGGCACTTTAACTCTCTCGGGTTAGAGAAATGGCGTTTAAGAAAATGGAAAGCCACTGAGGTTATAGTTTTTCCATCTTCAAGGTCCTTTGCAGCATTTTTAATGTTTCTTACATGCTCCTGTAGTCTGACTTTGAGCTGTCGGCTGGTCATTCCAACATAGATCTTGGAACAGCTGCAAGATAATACGTATATTACATTTTCCGATGTGCAGCTGATATAATTCTTAATTTTGTGTGTGTGGCCAAACCTATCTTGAATCATATCCGTTCTACGGATATATTTGCATGAGGAGCAAGTGCCGCATGAGAAAGATCCTGCCCGAATGGCAGTTCTTGTTTTCCCCACTTGGTAGTGGCTGCGGGATACCATGTCTTTTATGTTCTGGGTTCTCCTGTATCCTATTTGTATCTTTTCTCCTACAATTGGCTTTAGATCTGGGTCTAAAGTAAGGATATGCCAGTGCTTGTTCAGTATGTCATTTATTGCTTGCACTTGTGGATTGTATGTTAAAATTAATCTGGTTTGTTCATCTTTCCTCTTGGTCTTTTTGTGTAGCAATTCTGTTCGATTAGTATGAATTGCCCTATTTTTGGCTCTTTTGATATTTCTTTTCCTATATCCTCTGTCCTCTAATCGTTGCTCTAGAAGTCTGGCTTGTTCATTGAAAAGATGTATATTGCTACAATTTCTTCTTATCCTTAGAAATTCCCCAACCGGTAATGATTTGGTGGTTCCGGGGGCGTGGGAGCTGCTGTTATGTAATATGCTGTTAGTTGCTGTTTCTTTTCTGTAGAGATTGGTTTGTATTCGTCCTTCCTGATCTTTAAAAATTTTAAGATCTAGGAAATCTATCTCTTTTTGGCTCATCGTATATGTCAACTTGATGTTTAGATCATTCTGATTGAGATTATGAAGGAAAATCTCTAGTTCTTCCTTACTTCCTTCCCACATAAACAGAATGTCATCTATGTACCGAATCCAGAAAGGTATTTTATCCGTTTCGGTAGAATGAATATCGTTGAATACCACATGTTTCTCCCAGAAACCTAAGAACAGGTTGGCGTAGGTAGGGGCACAGGCCGTGCCCATCGCCGTCCCTTGAACTTGTAGGTAAAACTGGTTGGCAAAGGTGAAGAAATTGTATTTGAGGACAAATTCCAATAGTTTTAGGATGAACAGATCATGATCCTCCTCCTCTGAGGAGCCTTGATTAAGAAAAAATTGAACAGCCCTAAGTCCCTTATCATGTTCTATGGAGGTGTATAGGGACTCAACGTCCACTGTAACAAGCCAAGTTTCTTTTCTGGCATTGCTATTTTCCAATCTTTGTAAAACCTCCATAGTGTCTTTGACGTAAGAGGGGAGGGCCTCCACAAATTCTCTCAATCTATGGTCCACATATCGACTGGCATTTTCCAATAGGCACTCATTGCCTGAGACAATGGGCCTACCTGGCGGGTTAGTGATGTTTTTGTGAACCTTTGGAATGAGATAAAAGGTGGCGATTTTGGGGTGTTTAACTGTAAGAAACTTAATTTCATCAGCATTTATGATTCCTCTGCTACTGCCTTCTTTAATGATATTATTATAGATCTTACTATATGTCTCACTTGGATTGTTAAATAGCTTTTGATAGCATTGTCGATTTTTTAGTTGTTTCTCAACTTGTTTTAGATACATGGATAAAGGCCAGAGGACGATGTTTCCCCCTTTGTCCGCTTCCCTTATTATTATATCATTCCATGTCTGGATTTCTCTAAGAGCCAATTTTTCGGGTTCTTGTAAGGTTCTGTTGCGGATAACCCGTTTTTAATTGTGAAATTTCTTCATAGACCACCTGATTGTATATTTCCAATTGTGTGGATAGGTTATATTTTGGTACAAATGTGGACCTAGCCTTCAATTTGAGTCTCCAGGATTTGGATTGAGATTCATTGTCCTGTAACAGGCTTTCCAAATCTTGTATACTCCTCCTATCAGCTTCTGACAGGGTGGGATCAGATTTTTTGGCAAAGAATTTCTTTAGATTTAATTTTCGTATATACAACTGTATATCTTTAATTACTTCAAATTTGTTGAGTTGTCCCGTGGGACAGAAAGATAGACCTTTAGATAATACAGAGATATGATCTGGGGATAAGAGGTGCTCGGACAAGTTTATGATTTTCAATGATTTAGTCTCATCTGAGAGAAAGGACTCGGGGCTCTCTGGTGTTGTCTGCCCCCCCCCCCCCCCCGATGTGCTCCTCTGGGATAACCTCTTGACCTGGTTGGTTTTTTGTTTGTACTTCTGGCCTCTTCTGGAGGTTCTACCTCTTCTGATGTGCCCTCGTCTAAAAAATTATTTCTCTTATTTCTAGTTGGTAAAGAGAAAGTGGAGGTGGAAGTACTGGGAGTCTCTCCACTGTTGTCATTGCCTATATTGTCCTCCCCATCCGTATCAGAAATATCACTTTGGATTATATTAGGATGGTTAGTTCTAGGGTTACTTTTGTAAAAGTTTCTTCTTCTCCACTTATAGATCTTTCTCTCTTTATAATCATTGATATCTCTAAATAGCTTGCCCTGTTTCATGTCTCGTAACTCTTTAATGTACTGGTCTAATTCTTTCTGATAATTCTTGTACATCTTTTCAAAATCTGAATGTAATTCGTATTTTTTGAGTTGTGTATATTGTTCTTGGATAGATGTTTCGAGTTTGTCATATTTTTCTTTGTCATGCCGTATCAGGATGTTCATAAGTTTGAACGAGCATTCTGATAGAGCTGTTTCCCAATCTTCTGTGAGTACTGGGTTCTCAAACTCAAATGCCGGGAACAATTGAATTCTTAATCCTCTAGGGATTAGTTTTTGTTGAATATATTTGTCAAAAAATTGTTGGTCCCACCATACTTTTTCTTGTTTAAACATATTTTTATGTACCTCCTTTAGTAAGGTCTCAAGTGATTCGATAGGAGTATATTCATCCGTGGCACTTGTTTTGAACATATTGTCCAAATCAGTGGCTCTTTTAGAGTGTCTGTCTGATCTATCTTTGCCAAAAAAGTCAGCCATGATGCTGTTGAATTACCTAGGTATGCTTGGCTCTTATTAGGATTAATTCGATAATACTGATTAATAGTGACCTTATCCGGTTACAGTATTTATTTGAATAAATGTGTGCTCTGTCGTCTGGAAAACTGTGTCACCACAGTAACAGAATTGAGAAACAGACAAGAGAAAGATGACGGCACTACTGATGCTGTGTCCCACTTAGTTTTCTAATCTCATCTAAGGATATGAGAAATGCCAATAGTGTCCTAGGGGACTTAGGTGCTGTACATTGGGAGAAACTGACTCCCAATGAGTCATATTTCCTAGTCAGTTTCTCCCAATGTACAGCACCTAAGTCCCCTAGGACACTATTGGCATTTCTCATATCCTTAGATGAGATTAGAAAACTAAGTGGGACACAGCATCAGTAGTGCCGTCGTCTTTCTCTTGTCTGTTTCGCGTTTCAGTGCCTGCCTGCCAGGGCACAGTATCACCCCAGTGCAACTCATATCTGGTGTAACAGTAGTGTACATTTAAAAAAAACAACACTTTTTTGACTGTGTTAAATAATAGCAGTCAGTTTCCTTCACACGTGTGCATTTCAGTGTCACCCCAGTGCAACTCATATCTGGTGTAACAGTAGTGTACATTTAAAAAAACAACAACACTTTTTTGACTGTGAAATAATAGCAGT
Source organism: Bombina bombina (assembly GCF_027579735.1). Classification (NCBI taxonomy): domain Eukaryota; kingdom Metazoa; phylum Chordata; class Amphibia; order Anura; family Bombinatoridae; genus Bombina; species Bombina bombina. Next base: position 10,468,036 of record NC_069505.1, read on the forward strand.
CAGTTTCCTTCACACGTGTGCGTTTCAGTGCCTGCCTGCCAGGGCACAGTGTCACCCCAGTGCAACTCATATCTGGTGTAACAGTAGTGTAGATTTAAAAAAAAACAACACTTTTTTGACTGTGTTAAATAATAGCAGTCAGTTTCCTTCACACGTGTGCGTTTAAGTGCCTGCCAGGGCACAGTGTCACCCCAGTGCAACTCATATATGGTGTAACAGTAGTGTACATTTAAAAAAAAACAACACTTTTTTGACTGTGTTAAATAATAGCAGTTTCCTTCACACGTGTGCGTTTCAGTGCCTGCCTGCGAGGGCACAGTGTCACCCCAGTGCAACTCATATCTGGTGTAACAGTAGTGTACATTTAAAAAAAAACAACACTTTTTTGACTGTGTTAAATAATAGCAGTCAGTTTCCTTCACACGTGTGCGTTTCAGTGCCTGCCTGCCAGGGCACAGTGTCACCCCAGTGCAACTCATATCTGGTGTAACAGTAGTGTACATTTAAAAAAAAAAAACACTTTTTTGACTGTGAAATAATAGCAGTCAGTTTCCTTCACACGTGTGCGTTTCAGTGCCTGCCTGCCAGGGCACAGTGTCACCCCAGTGCAACTCATATCTGGTGTAACAGTAGTGTAGATTTAAAAAAAAAACACTTTTTTGACTGTGTTAAATAATAGCAGTCAGTTTCCTTCACACGTGTGCGTTTCAGTGCCTGCCAGGGCACAGTGTCACCCCAGTGCAACTCATATATGGTGTAACAGTAGTGTACATTTAAAAAAAACAAAACACTTTTTTGACTGTGAAATAATAGCAGTCAGTTTCCTTCACACGTGTGCGTTTCAGTGCCTGCCTGCCAGGGCACAGTGTCACCCCAGTGCATTTCATATCTGGTGTAACAGTAGTGTACATTTAAAAAAAACAACTTTTTTGACTGTGAAATAATAGCAGTCAGTTTCCTTCACATGTGTGCGTTTCAGTGCCTGCCTGCCAGGGCACAGTGTCACCCCAGTGCAACTCATATCTGGTGTAACAGTAGTGTACATTTAAAAAAAACAACACTTTTTTGACTGTGTTAAATACTAGCAGTCAGTTTCCTTCACACGTGTGCGTTTCAGTGCCTGCCAGGGAACAGTGTCACCCCAGTGCAACTCATATCTGGTGTAACAGTAGTGTACATTTAAAATAACAACACTTTTTTGACTGTGTTAAATAATAGCATAGCAGTCAATTTCCTTCACACGTGTGCGTTTCAGTGCCTGCCAGGGCACAGTGTCACACCAGTGCAACTCATATCTGGTGTAACAGTAGTGTAGATTTTAAAAAAAAATACAATTTTGACTGTAATAGATTGAATAGCAGTTAGTTGTCTGCAAGCGTGTGTGTCAGGCCTACAGCGTCTACTCTGCCAACTTCTGCCAGTGCACAGTGCCACTCATATCTGTTGTCACAGTAGTTTGCACGCATAGTACCACTAATTGAAAAACAAATGACAGGCAGAGGCAGGCCACCCGCAGGGGCCTTCGTGTTTGTGGTGCTGCGATTCCCTTTGGCCCTAGAATAATGCCCAGTGTTCAGAGGCCACGTACCCCGAACTCGAACAGTTCGGGGTACAATGTCCTCAGAACACATATATATATATACACATACCTATACTTACACATACACACACAGATATATACAGTGCCCTTGACTAATATTGGCACAGATTGGTTATTATACAAAGAAGGCAGCTGCCATTATACACCTTATACTCAAAAGCAATCCATCTCTTGTTGGTTAGAGGGGCATTAAATAAATGGCCTTTTCTTTAAATAATTGATTTGTTACAGAGTGTAAGAAACTGACAAAAGGGTACAAATATTAGACAAATTACATTGGAGTATATCTATTCCAGTAGGGGAACGTTACAATATATTATAAATCGAGTAGTGCCATTGTCTCCTTTCTGTGTTGTTACAGAGTGTATCACATATATGATTTGACTTTGTCAGAGGAGCAAGCACTAATATCAGTAATAGTCACAAATTCTGTATACACATATACTTTATAACACCACAAAGCCTCTAAACTTAAAGACACTTCTTGGTGCAGAAATGCTGCTTAGCTTTACCTAGCAAATCCCATTCTTATCTATAGATCCTCCAGAAATCAACTTTTACTGTACAATATTATCATCTGATAAGCAACTAAAAAACAGTTTTCAAACAATTATTTATTTATTTTTTTACATATTTTCAGCATGTGATCCATCTTACTGAGTCACTTTAAGATTGTAAAGTCTCTATAATGCAGGGCCATGTAATCATTCTGTAAAAGTCTTATTATTTATTGTACTCAGCATATAGTGATGCCGTATCTGTCTGCGTACTACAAATAAAGGTACTAGTAACAATTAGGAACAACAACATCTAGAGCGAACACATTAAAAGCTTCAAACTGGCTAATGCTTAAAGAGACACAACCCAAATGTTTTCTTTCATGATTCAGATAGGGTATGCAAGTTTAAGCAACTTTCTAATTTACTCCTATTATAATTTTTTTTCCATTCTCTTACTATCTACTCATGTTCTGAGGAAGTTGCTCAATTTTCAGAGGTATATCACATGAAAAGGGGGTAAAATAAATCATGAAAACATATTGCAAAGTTTTTTCATTATGCATAAGTAAACATCTTATTTAAAAGTATCAAGGCTTTTACTGTCCCTTTTAAATGTGGTCAGCGGATTTACAGAGTCTGCTGACCATTCACAGTGATCACGGGTGGACATTTTACCAAGTAGGGAACCTTGTCCCTCTATGATTTGATAAATGGGGCCCTAAAACTTTAAACTTATATAACAAACTGATATAATAAAAAATGCATATTATTATCAGGCTAATCTTAACATCAAATAAATTACATTATTAATTGGCAGTAGTGGATAAAATGAATAGTTTATAATTCAGAATTAAATTCCAATAAAGACTGGACTGGGAGCTTCATAGTAAAATAGCAAATGCTGTCATTCTTTCCTTAGAAGCACTCTTACTGTATCTAATCATAATGCAGAAAAAGAGATTTGTTTATATAAAAAATAAGGTATAAGTTAAGGTGCTATTTAATTGCGCATATGAACCATATAAATTATTCATACAATAAGAGCCTATAAGGTGACTAAAAAAAGTAATAGAGTTGCTTAAATAATTACGCTATGTAGGAAACACTGATAACTATGAATTAAGTGTGTAAGCAACATCCCTCTTGCTAAAAAGGCGCATCAGAGAAGCCTCTTTTTCTGCCAGGTGAGCCTAACATAATACTGACTTGTGAACTTACAAATTGCTGCTGCAGCAGCCTGCCCTGCATGTGTCAGCACGGGTCTTCTCAATGATGTGACGTCACGATCACGTGACATCCGACACTCTCGCACAAATCAGGAAGAAAGTCACGCCCACTTCCTTCCTACTTCTAGTCCGGAGTTCGTGCATGCTAGAAGGGGTGCCGCAGTGCCGGTTGAGGAGGGTGGATGTAAAAACACTGGCTGTGAAGGTTGGGTTAGGTATAGCTGGTGGATGCGGCCAGGTCCGGACCGGACCACATAAAAAAATGTAAACACTAGTTGTCTTTTATTCTGATTTCTGATTCCTGAATCATCTTAAAAGCTGCCTATGTCCGGTTTTTATTTAACACAAAATACCGGGCAGTAACTTAAAATACCAGACTGTCCGGTCAAATACCGGACACCTGGCAACCCTAACCACAGCATGAGTCGGGCTATGTAGGCCTGAAACGTCGCTGTCTGCCTTTTAACCTCAATAAAGAATTTACCTTGATGAAACAGTGCTGGGACTTCCATTTCTTGTGGTCACCATGCACTAGTAAAATAACTTTGCATTATTCCTTAACAGTGCTGTACCTTCTTTGTTTTGTATCATTGTATATATATATATATATATATATATAAAATGTGTGTGTGTATATATATATATATATATAATGTGTGTGTGTATATATAGGTAGCCCTCAGTTTACGACGGGGTTAGGTTCCAGAAGGAATGGTTGTAAATCGAAACCGTTGTAAATTGAAACCCATTTTATAATCTAAGTCAATGGAAAGTGAGGGAGTTAGGTCTCAGGCCCCTCTCAAAATTGTCATAAGTAACACCTAATACATTATTTTTAAAGCTTTGAAATGAAGACTTTAAATGCTAAACAGCATTATAAACCTAATAAAATAATCACTCAACACAGAATATATAATTAAACTAAGTTAAATGAACAAAAACATTTGCTGTACAGCATTATAAACCTTATGAAATAAACACAGACTTTACTTGCATTTTTCTGCAAACAGTTCCTTTTATGCATTCTAATCTGGACTGATTTATAGACAGGAAGATCTTGTTCCTATAAAAACTGCTTGATAGCTCATGTCTAGCTAGATACACTGATTCATTTCAGCCTGCTTGTGTGTATCTTTGCTGCAACACAAGTGGACAGCTCCACCTACTGGCTATTTTAATCAATGCACTGCTTCTCAATGCTTTTCAATAACAGTCACATGACTAAAAAAAAAAAAAAGGTTGTTATTCTGAAACAGCACAAATTGAACCGGCGTAAACCGAGGGCCACGTATGTATGTGTGTGTGTGTGTGTATATATATATATATATATATATATATATATATATATATATATATATATATATATATATATACCTGTATAATCCCACCCACTCCCACTACTTCACCCCCTCTTTGCACATGTTTAGCTATTGTGAAACATTTTGTAATATTGTGTTTATTTTATATGATAATAAATTATATAATGCTGCATACAGTAATAAAAAAGTTCATAGCCGTTAGAAACATCAACAAGAGCTTCTGGGAAAGACAACAGCTGGATAGAAAAAGAAAGTTGTTGAACTGAGAGAATGCAGTGAGTGCTGATCTGGAGATCATTTTTTAATAATAATCATCTTTCCCTTCTTACTCTTAACTATATTTATGGACTCCCTCCTCTCTTCAATCTCTCTTTTTGCCCTCTCCCTTCTCTCTCAGGCCATATCTTCTTTTTACCCTCTCCCTTCTCTCTCAGGCCATATCATCTCTTTACACTCTCCCTTCTCTCTCAGGCCATATCTTCTCTTTATACTCTCCCTTCTCTCTCAGGCCATATCTTCTCTTTACACTCTCCCTTCTCTCTCAGGCCATATCTTCTCTTTACCCTCTCCCTTCTCTCTCAGGCCATATCTTCTCTTTACCCTCTCCCTTCTCTCTCAGGCCATATCTTCTCTTTACCCTCTCTCTGCTCTCTCAGGCCATATCTTCTCTTTACACTCTCCCTTCTCTCTCAGGCCTTATCTTCTCTTTACCCTCTCCCTTCTCTCTCAGGCCATATCTTCTCTTTACCCTCTCCCTTCTCTCTCAGGCCATATTGTCTCTTTACCCTCTCTCTTCTCTCTCAGGCCATATCTTCTCTTTACCCTCTCCCTTCTCTCTCAGGCCATATATTCTCTTTACACTCTCCTTCTCTCTCAGGCCATATCTTCTCTTTACCCTCTCCCATCTCTCTCAGGCTATATCTTCTCTTTACCCTCTCCCTTCTCTCTCAGGCCATATCTTCTCTTCAACCTCTCCCTTCTCTCTTAGGCCAAATCTTCTCTTTACCCTCTCCCTTCTCTCTCAGGCCATATCCTCTCTTTACCCTCTCCCTTCTCTTTCAGGCTATATCCTCTCTTTACACTCTCACATGTCTCTCAGACCATATCTTCTCTTTACCCTCTCCCTTCTTTCTCAGGCCATTTCTTTTCTTTACCCTCTCTCTTCTCTCTCAGGCTATATCTTCTCTTTACCCTCTCCCTTCTCTCTCAGGCCATATCTTCTCTTTACCCTTTCCCTTCTCTCTCAGGCCATATCTTCTCTTTACCCTCTCCCTTGTCTCTCAGGCCATATATTCTATTTACCCTCTCCCTTCTCTCTCAGACCATATCTTCTCTTTACCTTCTCCCTTCTCTCTCAGGCCAAATCTTCTCTTAACCCTCTCCCTTCTCTCTCAGGCCATATCTTCTCTTTACCCTCTCCCTTCTCTATCAGGCCATATCTTCTCTTTACCCTCTCCCTTCTCTCTCAGGCTATATCTTCTCTTTATCCTCTCCCGTCTCTCTCAGGCCATATTTTCTCTTTACCCTCTCCCTTCTCTCTCAGGCCATATCTTCTCTTTACCCTCTCCCTTCTCTCTCAGGCCATATCTTCTCTTTACCCTCTCCCTTCTCTCTCAGACCATATCTTCTCTTTACCCTCTCCCTTCTCTCTCAGACCATATCTTCTCTTTACCCTCTACCTTCTCTCTCAGGCCATATCTTCTCTTTACCCTCTCCCTTCTCTCTCAGGCCATATCTTCTTATTACACTCTCCCTTCTCTCTCAGGCCATATCTTCTCTTTACCCTCTCCCTTCTCTCTCAAGCCATATCTTCTCTTTAACTTCTCCCTTCTCTCTCAGGCCATATCGTCTCTTTACCCTCTCTCTTCTCTCTCAGGGCATATCTTCTCTTTACCCTCTCCCTTCTCTCTCAGGCCATATATTCTCTTTATACTCTCCCTTCTCTCTCAGGCCATATCATCTCTTTACCCTCTCCCTTCTCTCTCAGGCCATATCTTCTCTTTACCCTCTCCCTTCTCTCTCAGGCCATATCTTCTCTTCACCCTCTCCCTTATCTCTTAGGCCATATCTTCTCTTTACCCTCTCCCTTCTCTCTCATGCCATATCCTCTCTTTACCCTCTCCCTTCTCTCTCAGGCTATATCCTCTCTTTAAACTCTCCCTTCTCTCTCAGGCCATATCTTCTCTTTACCCTCTCCCTTCTCTCTCAGGACATATCTTCTCTTTACCCTCTCCCCTCTCTCAGGCCATATCTTCTCTTTATACTCTCCCTTCTCTCTCAGGCCATATCTTCTCTTTACACTCTCCCTTCTCTCTCAGGCCATATCTTCTCTTTACACTCTCCATTCTCTCTCAGGCCATATCTTCTCTTTACCCTCTGCCTTCTCTCTCAGGCCATATCTTCTCTTTACCCTCTCTCTGCTCTCTCAGGCCATATTTTCTCTTTCCACTCTCCCTTCTCTCTCAGACCTTATCTTCTCTTTACCCTCTCCCTTCTCTCTCAGGCCATATCGTCTCTTTACCCTCTCTCTTCTCTCTCAGGCCATATCTTCTCTTTACCCTCTCCCTTCTCTCTCAGGCCATATATTCTCTTTACACTCTCCTTCTCTCTCAGGCCATATCTTCTCTTTACCCTCTCCCATCTCTCTCAGGCTATATCTTCTCTTTACCCTCTCCCTTCTCTCTCAGGCCATATCTTCTCTTCACCCTCTCCCTTCTTTCTTAGGCCAAATCTTCTCTTTACCCTCTCCCTTCTCTCTCAGGCCATATCCTCTCTTTACCCTCTCCCTTCTCTCTCAGGCCATATCTTCTCTTTACCCTCTCCCTTCTCTCTCAAGCCATATCGTCTCTTTACCCTCTCGCTTCTCTCTCAGGGCATATCTTCTCTTTACCCTCTCCCTTCTCTCTCAGGCCATATATTCTCTTTACACTCTCCCTTCTCTCTCAGGCCATATCATCTGTTTACCCTCTCCCTTCTCTCTCAGGCCATATCTTTTCTTCAACCTCTCCCTTCTCTCTTAGGCCATATCTTCTCTTTACACTCTCCCTTCTCTCTCAGGCCATATCTTCTCTTTACCCTCTCCCTTCTCTCTCAGGCCATATCTTCTCTTTACCCTCTCCCTTCTCTCTCAGACCATATCTTCTCTTTACCCTCTCCCTTCTCTCTCAGACCATATCTTCTCTTTACCCTCTCCCTTCTTTCTCAGGCCATATCTTCTCTTTACCCTCTCCCTTCTCTCTCAGGCCATATCTTCTCATTACTCTCTCCCTTCTCTCTCAGGCCATATCTTCTCTTTACCCTCTCACTTCTCTCTCAGGCCATATCTTCTCTTTACCCTCTCCCTTCTCTCTCAAGCCATATCGTCTCTTTACCCTCTCTCTTCTCTCTCAGGGCATATCTTCTCTTTACCCTCTCCCTTCTCTCTCAGGCCATATATTCTCTTTACACTCTCCCTTCTCTCTCAGGCCATATCATCTGTTTACCCTCTCCCTTCTCTCTCAGGCCATATCTTCTCTTCACCCTCTCCCTTCTCTCTTAGGCCATATCATCTGTTTACCATCTCCCTTCTCTCTCAGGCCATATCTTCTCTTCACCCTCTCCCTTCTCTCTTAGGCCATATCTTCTCTTTACCCTCTCCCTTCTCTATCAGGCCATATCTTCTCTTCACCCTCTCCCTTCTCTCTTAGGCCATATCTTCTCTTTACCCTCTCCCTTCTCTATCATGCCATATCCTCTCTTTACCCTCTAATAGAAAAAGAGGGCCCAATGGCACCACTGATTGTAAATAAGGAATATAGTTATTGATACCTATATATAATAATAATATTAGGGGGAAGATGTAAATCTTCTATCCCACTTGTTATGTATATAGTATCATTGTTAGGTGCTGTGTACTAGTAAACTTGGAACAAAAATTGGGGATTGAAATCTCCATAAAAATGTACACTTGGTTAGCACTCTAATTCCCTAATGTGGAATTTAATGACTGAGTTACAAGATTGCGGATCAGTGGATTAAATTAAAACATAACTTTTATTGGACTGTATATTAAAATAAATGGAAAGGACAATACATTTAAAAACCCAGGAATGATTCAACTTAGATAGGAATTTTGAGCAGAGTTATAATAAACCAGATAGATAGCTGCTATAATATAATATAAAGTATAGATAATTGGGCTGAGATTCTGCCAAATCTATAAGTTATCCAATTCTAATAAAAGTGGGAATTAACCCATGAGAATGTTAAAACATTCATAAGTACAATAAGTTTACTGAAACAAATATCAGGCTGTGTAGTGTAATGATTATGGTATCTTGTGGTATATGATGTACTTGAATGTGAAGTTCAGTATATTCTTGTTGCTCATCCAATGTTGTCCCCCTTTGGGTGCAATGAGCTAACTATTATTTAACCACAGTGCTGATATCAATGTCTCAATTGCAGTACGTATATATTAACTTTTAAGAGATTTGTATCAGATAACGTAATTCAGTTAGCTAATAGTTAACACTGAATTAGTGAATTTTACATATATTTGTAAACACCATTATATGGGTATCATCAGAATACTTATAGCTAAATATAGATATTCTAGATTCAGGCTGATATCCAAATTGCTACGATGTATATCCGGTTAATTTAGTCTCTGAGTTATTCCTAGTGTAGGTAGACCATTAAATATTCACTGCAGCTGTTGTAACATAACAGGTGGGTTTACTGATATGCCTCATTGGTGGAGATGAAGGTAGTTCACAGCTATTCACCAGATATCTGCAGCTCCTCTGCAGTCTGAGTAGCTAAATATAAATGAAGTAGACTTTAGCCGTTAATTAAACTTTTGTACTATCGTATAATCAAAATTGGTCTCCAATATTTTCAGTATAGGTGGACCTTATATAGAGAGCCTGCGGCTAGATATATAATGTTTTATATAGGTCACTAAATGTGACTTATTAATTAAGTATTATAGGAGCCACAGAGTGCAGCACCGTTGTTGCGCTGCAAATTAGTACAAATCGATCATCAGTAAATTAGCGACGTCAGAATAAAAGTTTTTGTATTAGTTGACCAATTAGCTACTGAGAATATATCAGTATAAACGTGTCACTGAGGACACTCAGTTCTTACATTGGAGCTGGTTCTCCGCTAATAATAGACTGACGGTAACGATAATGCAGTGTCAGTGACTACTATCAGTAATGCTTTAACCACCTTTTAAACTGGTTGTATTATCTATAGTCAAAGTCAGTCTCCCAAAATAATGCTTTATATCGGTGTATCTTTGCAGAGTTACCTGCCGTACTATTTTGTTAAATATAAGCCATTAAGTATGACTTGTTAGTTAAGTAATAACTGTGCCACTAAGTAAAACACAGATATTGCGCTACGATTTTTAGTTAAAGCTGGTCACCATATAAATAACAGAATCAAAGTTATTCCTGATAATTAAAACAAAATTAACAATATAAGGAGCCCATTTAACTCCCAACCTCCCCTGACATGTTTCGCCAAGCAATTCGGCTTTCTTAAAGGGTTTTACGGAGGTGAAAACTTGGCGGGTATTTCAACCCACTGACTCCGCCTATCTTTAGCGTGTCATAAATTTTTAGCGAATCATGAGTGGGGGTGTGTATGTTTACCTTTACCCACGTCAGCGTAAAATACGAGATCATACATATTTCATTCATGTTTGAGACTAATAGTTTACAGTTGGATTTTGAATGCTTGATACATTGTTATGTGTAAATATATACATATTTATACAAAGAGCCATCTTTGCATTGATGTAAATTGGTGAATTTAAGTAATGCTCATAACATAAGATTTAATTGTTACAGTTATTACTTGGCATAATCTGAGTTACCGATATATATATATTTTTCTTTGCCTTTGAATACGTTTATTTGGGAAAATACAATTTTGTATCTTAATTGATAGATGCACTAGTGTATAGACAAAAGATGTTAATATTATTTTAGCATGCAGCTAGTTATTATTTGTGCATTCTTATACACATGACATTACTTTAGGTATTACTAAAAGATGTTTAGATCACATCAATTCGATTTACAGACCAAGGTTGTTAATACATATATTAATATACATTTGTGATTTAATACATTTTATGACGATATAATGTATGATAAAGAGTGTGATTGTTGGCATTGTGACCAATTTACACATGCAGTGCTTGAAAAATAAATAAAATGTGTTGTCATGAGGTGAATATAATTTATTCTAAGAGAAAAGTGCCTACACATGATAATTTGTGGTATAGTGCTATAAAGGTATTAACCTTGGATAATATTACATAAATTGAAATTCATTAAAAGTACTAGTGTTGATTATAAATGAGATAAAAAATAAAATAAAAAAATTTAAACACAAAAATTCTTTTAAAAATTTTTTTTTATTAAAATTATGAAAACATAAATAAAAAATATGTGAGAAAGGGGGAGGGTTTTTTTTTCAAAAATCATTTCAAAGTGAACAGTATTATTGTGATAGTGTTTACATACGTGTAATTCTGTTGAAAGATATAATAACTGTGAGTGCCTCCTTTGGGGACTAAAACATCAGTGTATACTATTCTGATCATAATAGAGAATTTTTTTAATTATTATAAAAATTATTATTTTTTGGGTGGTGACAGGAAATAATTTTTGTTGGTTAAAAGATCTATATTATTAATATTAGGCTGTAGATATATCTAATATAAAGAGAGGTCTAATTAAATGTTCATCCCTGCTATTCCATATTTTCAGGCAAAGATCTTAATAATTATCGGTATGATTGTATTTATTTTGTTAAGAATGTTTATTCCTGTAACGGTACCAACCGGATACCAAGGGTTAACACCAGGGAACAATGTCCTGCATAGGGAATCAGCAGTTCACAACCCAGCCAGTTTTCAGGTTTTAAACAGAATAACACTTTATTTGAAGGCAGCATACAGATTTATACAGGTTTTTGACCCCCCCCCAGATGGGGGTTGAAAGAATGTTGTACATTAGATAAAAGGGAGAAGCGCCCTTGACATGATACAATAGGATTATATTACTTAAACACTTCAACCACAGGACACTCTTGACTCTCCTTATCACTTAGGCGTTTCTCTCTGGGGGTGATCAAACAATAGAATGCTAAGCATTAATTAGATTGTAGCTGGAGCCAGCCACTTGTGGTTAGAAAATAAAGTTAACACTTTCAGTCCTGACCGAAGGGTCTGTCACAGACAACCTTTCTTACGTTATAGTCCAGAAGTGGCTAGGTTTGCCACAATGCTCCCCCAGAACCAAGCCGGCATACACAGTCTGATCCCAACGGATCGGCTTGGGGATGTCCGGGGCAACAACTTTCGGCTCAAGTAAGCTACGGGGTGATCTCCGCCATCTGCTCCAACTTGGCTCAGTACTGCCCCCACCCCAAACATGGAAGCGTCTCTTCCCGGAGGGACTGGGCTTGGGTAGTCACAGGGTTAACATTAGCGGGATCCATGGGAGCATAGGCAGAAACAAGGGGGGCCAAGTCATTTCCAAGGAGAACATCAGCAGGTAAGTCCTTCTTGACCCCCACATTCACAAGTCTAGCGCCCACTCCCCAATCCAAATGTACCCTGGCAACAGGTAGGCGGAACACCGTGCCCCCTGCTACCCTCACAGCCACAGTGTCTCCAGTGTGCTGTTTCTCAGGCACCAAGTTCTCTTGAAGCAAGGTCATGGTAGCACCAGTATCCCGTAGACAACTGACCTCCTTCCCATTCACTTTAACCCGTTGCCGGTTATTCCGGTGGGCAGCTTGCACGGGGTCTGCTTCATGTAGGCTGCCCCAGCATTCTGGCGCCTCTACGTAGCGGGCCACAGGCTGAGGATTATGTGGGATTCCGCCAGCGGGTCTTCTCCAGGACTGTGCTTGATTCGCTGCATTTAGGGGACACTCTGGTCTTTTGTGCCCTAGTTGCTTACATCCAAAGCACCGAATAGGTTGTGAGTAGCCCCGCGAATTGAACCGGGCTCTCTGAGGGTAGTTCGTGGCCGGAGGCCGTGTGGTATAGCGGTGCGCCGGGGGTTGGTAACTGGCAGCTGCTGGGGTGACTGGGGGTCTGTACTCCACTCTAGCAGTGGGCAATCGGTATACTGCTCCCCCTGCCCCTCGTACTGCCACGGATCCGCCAGTGGGTGCTGTATCCGGCACCAAATGGGGAGCTATCAGGGTTAAAGTAGCTCCCGAATCCCGAAGTCCCTGGACCGACATCACCTCATGCAGAATTCCCAGGGGTTCCTCGGCTTGGGTGCTCAACACCTCATGAGCGGCTGGCTCCGTTTGGTAATGGTGAGCAGCCGCCCTTGGGGCCAGGTTCTGTCTGACCTGGTTCCAAGCTTGTCTGCTCCGATTTTGGGTGCACTCACGTGCCATATGTCCCCACTGCTTGCAGGTGTGGCATTGTATATTAGCCCGTCCGTTGTTAGGCTGTAGTCCATGGTGCCTCCTGGCATCAAAATGCTGGTCTGCTAATCTGGCTGCTTCGGTTAAGGTGAGGGGTTTTCGATCTCTCACCCATTCTTGGGCTTCTGGGGACAAGCCGTTAAAGAATTGCTCCAACAGCATCAGTTGTCGCAATTCTTCCATGGTGGTAGCTTGGCTGGCCTGTATCCACCCCTGAGATGCTTGATCCAGCTTGTGGGCCCACTCTGCATGGGAATCTCTTTCTGGCTTGCGCAGGCCTCTAAACTTGCGCCGGTATGCCTCTGAGGTAATGGCATATCTTTCCAAGATCGCTCTCTTCACTTTAGCGTAATCCTTGCTGTCCTCCCTGGGTACAGCGCGATACGCTTCCGCTGCCCTACCGGCTAGCTTGCCTGCTAGCACCGGCACCCATACGGACTGCTCCAAATCATGTAACTCGCACAGTCTCTCAAAATCCTGTAAATACCCATCAATCTCATCCTTCTCCTCACAAAACATTTTAAATGCATGGTATGGGATTTTGGGTCTTACTGGGTTGCTGAGTGCGTCCAAAATGGATTCTGCTCGGGAGGATGCATTCCGCGGACTGTGTGCCATCACGTACTCCTGCACATCTGCCATTACCACGGATAGCATATCCCGTGGTACAGGTTGGGGTAAAAATTCCAGCCTGGTCCTCATTTCCCTCTGGTATAGGGTCTCCTCCATGGCTGCTGGAGGCGTAGCGCTGCGAGCTCTGTCTCCCTCCATCAGCTCAGCAATTAATATAGCCTTGGGTTTGCTGCTGCCTATCTTTCCCCTGGCTTCTAGCAGTTCCTTTTACGTTTGTCTCTTTAGCTTAGAATAATCCATCTCCATTCAATTCGGTCCCTGGTACTCCTTCCATCTTAGTCAGTATTGTAGTAATCCCCCTCTTCCTGAGGTTACTGGCTTGTGTAGTTGCTCTTCTGGGCGATAAGGTTCATTCCGTCGCTTGCCACCAATTGTAACGGTACCAACCGGATACCAAGGGTTAACACCAGGGAACAATGTCCTGCATAGGGAATCAGCAGTTCACAACCCAGCCAGTTTTCAGGTTTTAAACAGAATAACACTTTATTTGAAGGCAGCATACAGATTATACAGGTTTTTGACCCCCCCCCAGATGGGGGTTGAAAGAATGTTGTACATTAGATAAAAGGGAGAAGCGCCCTTGACATGATACAATAGGATTATATTACTTAAACACTTCAACCACAGGACACTCTTGACTCTCCTTATCACTTAGGCGTTTCTCTCTGGGGGTGATCAAACAATAGAATGCTAAGCATTAATTAGATTGTAGCTGGAGCCAGCCACTTGTGGTTAGAAAATAAAGTTAACACTTTCAGTCCTGACCGAAGGGTCTGTCACAGACAACCTTTCTTACGTTATAGTCCAGAAGTGGCTAGGTTTGCCACAATTCCTTTACTTATAGGTATGTAAAGTAATTATTGTGTTCATTCAGTCCCCCTGGTTGAACTGAGTTCATTAAAAAAATCCATCTACTTTCATGTTGTAGAAGATTTTTTGATAGATCACCTCCTCTTATACCTAAACTGATCTTTTGAATCCCTGCACAGGTAAGTGAGGTGTTTTTCCCTTTATGGTACTTCTCTTTACCTTCTCTCTTCTCTCTCAGTCCATATCTCCTCTTTACACTCTCTCTTCTCTCTCAGGCCATATCTTCTGTTTACCCTCTCTCGTCTTTCTCAGGCCATATCTTCTCTTTACACTGTCTCTTCTCTCTCAGACCATATCTTCTCTTTGCCCTCTCCCTTCTCTCTCAGGCCATATCTTCTTTTTACACTCTCTCTTCTCTCTCAGGCCATATCTACTCTTTACACTCTCCCTTCTCTCTCAGACCATATCTTCTCTTTACCCTCTCCCTTTCCTCTCTCACCATATCTTCTCTTTACCCTCTCCCTTCTCTCTCAGGTCATATCTTCTCTTTACCCTCTCCCTTCTCTCTCAGGCCATAGCTTCTCTTTACCTTCTCTCTCAGGCCATATCTTCTCTTTACCTTCTCCCTTCTCTCTCAGGCCATATCTTCTCTTTACCCTCTCACTTCTCTCTCAGGCCATATCTTCTCTTTACCCTCTCCCTTCTCTCTCAGGCCATATCTTCTCTTTACCCTCTCCCTTCTCTCTCAGTCCATATCTTCTCTTTACCCTCTCCATTCTCTCTCAGGCCATATCTTCTCTTTACCCTCTCCCTTCTCTCTCAGGTCATATCTTCTCTTTACTCTCTCCCTTAGATCTCAGGCCATATCTTCTCTTTTCCCTCTCCCTTCTCTCTCAGACCATATCTTCTCTTTACCCTCTTCCTTCTCTCTCAGGCCATATCTTCTCTTTACCCTCTCCTGTCTCTCTCAGGTCATATCTTCTCTTTACCCTCTCCCTTCTCTCTCAGGCCATATCTTCTCTTTACCTTCTCTCTCAGGCCATATCTTCTCTTTACCTTCTCCCTTCTCTCTCAGGCCATATCTTCTCTTTACCCTCTCACTTCTCTCTCAGGCCATATCTTCTCTTTACCCTCTCCCTTCTCTCTCAGGCCATATCTTCTCTTTACCCTCTCCCTTCTCTCTCAGACCATATCTTCTCTTTACCCTCTCCCTTCTCTCTCAGGTCATATCTTCTCTTTACCCTCTCCCTTCTCTCTCAGGCCATATCTTCTCTTTACTCTCTCCCTTAGCTCTCAGGCCATATCTTCTCTTTACCCTCTCCCTTCTCTCTCAGACCATATCTTCTCTTTACCCTCTTCCTTCTCTCTCAGGCCATATCTTCTCTTTACCCTCTCCTGTTCCTCTCAGGCCATATCTTCTCTTTATTCTCTCTCTTCTCTCTCAGACCATATCTTCTCTTTACCCTCTCTCATCTCTCTCAGACCATATCTTCTCTTTACGCTCTCCTTCTCTCTCAGGCCATACCTTCTCTTTACCCTCTCCCTTCTCTCTTAGGCCATATTGTCTCTTTACCCTTCCTCTTCTCTCTCAGGCCATATCTTCTCTTTACCCTCTCCCTTCTCTCTCAGACCATATACCCTCTCCCTTCTCTCTCAGGCCATATCTTCTCTTTATTCTCTCCCTTCTCTCAGGCCATATCTTCTCTTTACCCTCTCCCTTCTCTCTCAGGCCATATCTTCTCGTTACCTTCTCCCTTCTCTCTCAGGCCATATCTTCTCTTTAGCCTCTCTCTTCTCTCTCAGGCCATATCTTCTCTTTACCCTCTCCCTTCTCTCTCAGGCCATATCTTCCCTTTACTTTCTCTCTTCTCTCTCAGGCCATATCTTCTCTTTACCTTCTCCCTTCTCTACCAGGCCATATCTTCTCTTTACCCTCTCCCTTCTCTCTCAGGCCATACCTTCTCTTTACCCTCTCCCTTCTCTCGTAGGCCATATTGTCTCTTTACCCTCCCTCTTCTCTCTCAGGCCATATCTTCTCTTTACCCTCTCCCTTCTCTCTCAGAAAATATACCCTCTCCCTTCTCTCTCAGGCCATATTCCCTCTCCCTTCTCTCTCAGGCCATATCTTCTCTTTACTCTCTCCCTTCTCTCAGGCCATATCTTCTCTTTACCCTCTCCCTTCTCTCTCAGGCCATATCTTCTCGTTACCCTCTCCCTTCTCTCTCAGGCCATATCTTCTCTTTAACCTCTCTCTTCTCTCTCAGGCCATATCTTCTCTTTACCCTCTCCCTTCTCTCTCAGGCCATATCTTCCCTTTACTTTCTCCCTTCTCTCTAAGGCCATATCTTCTCTTTACCTTCTCCCTTCTCTCTCAGGCCATATCTTCTCTTTACCCTCTCCCTTCTCTCTCAGGCCATATCTTCTCTTTACATTCTCCCTTCTCTCTCAGGCCATATCTTCTCTTTACCCTCTCCCTTCTCTCTCAGGCCATATCTTCTCTTTACACTCTCCCTTCTCTCTCATGCCATATCTTCTCTTTACCCTTTCCCTTCTCTCTCAGGCCATATCTTCTCTTTACCCTCTCCCTTCTCTCTCAGGCCATATCTTCTCTTTACCTTCTCTCTCAGGCCATATCTTCTCTTTACCTTCTCCCTTCTCTC
Organism: Bombina bombina; assembly: GCF_027579735.1. Lineage (NCBI taxonomy): Eukaryota > Metazoa > Chordata > Amphibia > Anura > Bombinatoridae > Bombina > Bombina bombina. The sequence continues at coordinate 10,485,232 of NC_069505.1, forward strand.
TCAGGCCATATCTTCTCTTTACCCTCTCACTTCTCTCTCAGGCCATATCTTCTCTTTACCCCCTCCCTTCTCTCTCAGGCCATATCTTCTCTTTACCCTCTCCCTTCTCTCTCAGGCCATATCTTCTCTTTACACTCTCCCTTCTCTCTCAGGCCATATCTTCTCTTTACCTTCTCTCTCAGGCCATATCTTCTCTTTACCTTCTCCCTTCTCTCTCAGGCCATATCTTCTCTTTACCCTCTCACTTCTCTCTCAGACCATACCTTCTATTTACCATCTCCCTTCTCTCTCAGGCCATATCATCTCTTTACCCTCTCCCTTCTCTCTCAGGCCATATCTTCTCTTTACACTCTCCCTTCTCTCTCATGCCATATCTTCTCTTTACCCTTTCCCTTCTCTCTCAGGCCATATCTTCTCTTTACCTTCTCTCTCAGGCCATATCTTCTCTTTACCTTCTCCCTTCTCTCTCAGGCCATATCTTCTCTTTACCCTCTCACTTCTCTCTCAGGCCATATCTTCTCTTTACCCTCTCCCTTCTCTCTCAGGCCATATCTTCTCTTTACCCTCTCCCTTCTCTCTCAGACCATACCTTCTATTTACCATCTCCCTTCTCTCTCAGGCCATATCATCTCTTTACCCTCTCCCTTCTCTCTCAGACCATATCTTCTCTTTACAATCTCCCTTCTCTCTCAGGCCATATCTTCTCTTTACCCTGTCCCTTCTCTCTCAGGCCATATTTTCTCTTTACCCTCTCCCATCTCTCTAAGACCATATCTTCTCTTTACCCTCTCCCTTCTCTCTCAGACCATATCTTCTCTTTACCCTCTCCCTTCTCTCTCAGGCCATATCTTCTCTTTACCCTCTCCCTTCTCTCTCAGACCATATCTTCTCTTTACCCTCTCCCTTCTCTCTCAGACCATATCACCTCTTTACCCTCTTCCTTGTCTCTCAGACCATATCATTTCTTCACCCTCTCCCTTCTCTCTCAGGACATATTATCTCTTTACCCTCTCCCTTCTCTCTCAGGCCATATCTTCTCTTTACCCTCTCCCTTCTCTCTCAGGCCATATCTTCTCTTTACACTCTCTCTTCTCTCTCAGACCATATGTTCTCTTTACCCTCTCTCTTCTCTCTCAGACCATACCTTCTCTTTACCCTCTCCCTTCTCTCTCAGACCATATCTTCTCTTTACCTTCTCCCTTCTCTCTCAGGCCATATCTTCTCTTTACCCTCTCCCTTCTCTCTCAGGCCATATCTTCTCTTTACATTCTCCCTTCTCTCTCAGGCCATATCTTCTCTTTACCCTCTCCCTTCTCTCTCAGGCCATATCTTCTCTTTACACTCTCCCTTCTCTGTCATGCCATATCTTCTCTTTACCCTTTCCCTTCTCTCTCAGGCCATATCTTCTCTTTACCCTCTCCCTTCTCTCTCAGGCCATATCTTCTCTTTACCTTCTCTCTCAGGCCATATCTTCTCTTTACCTTCTCCCTTCTCTCTCAGGCCATATCTTCTCTTTACCCTCTCACTTCTCTCTCAGGCCATATCTTCTCTTTACCCTCTCCAGTCTCTCTCAGGCCATATCTTCTCTTTACACTCTCCCTTCTCTGTCATGCCATATCTTCTCTTTACCCTTTCCCTTCTCTCTCAGGCCATATCTTCTCTTTACCCTCTCCCTTCTCTCTCAGGCCATATCTTCTCTTTACCTTCTCTCTCAGGCCATATCTTCTCTTTACCTTCTCCCTTCTCTCTCAGGCCATATCTTCTCTTTACCCTCTCCCTTCTCTCTCAGGCCATATCTTCTCTTTACATTCTCCCTTCTCTCTCAGGCCATATCTTCTCTTTACCCTCTCCCTTCTCTCTCAGGCCATATCTTCTCTTTACACTCTCCCTTCTCTCTCATGCCATATCTTCTCTTTACCCTTTCCCTTCTCTCTCAGGCCATATCTTCTCTTTACCCTCTCCCTTCTCTCTCAGGCCATATCTTCTCTTTACCTTCTCTCTCAGGCCATATCTTCTCTTTACCTTCTCCCTTCTCTCTCAGGCCATATCTTCTCTTTACCCTCTCACTTCTCTCTCAGGCCATATCTTCTCTTTACCCCTCCCTTCTCTCTCAGGCCATATCTTCTCTTTACCCTCTCCCTTCTCTCTCAGACCATACCTTCTATTTACCATCTCCCTTCTCTCTCAGGCCATATCATCTCTTTACCCTCTCCCTTCTCTCTCAGGCCATATCTTCTCTTTACACTCTCCCTTCTCTCTCATGCCATATCTTCTCTTTACCCTTTCCCTTCTCTCTCAGGCCATATCTTCTCTTTACCTTCTCTCTCAGGCCATATCTTCTCTTTACCTTCTCCCTTCTCTCTCAGGCCATATCTTCTCTTTACCCTCTCACTTCTCTCTCAGGCCATATCTTCTCTTTACCCTCTCCCTTCTCTCTCAGGCCATATCTTCTCTTTACCCTCTCCCTTCTCTCTCAGACCATACCTTCTATTTACCATCTCCCTTCTCTCTCAGGCCATATCATCTCTTTACCCTCTCCCTTCTCTCTCAGACCATATCTTCTCTTTACAATCTCCCTTCTCTCTCAGGCCATATCTTCTCTTTACCCTGTCCCTTCTCTCTCAGGCCATATTTTCTCTTTACCCTCTCCCATCTCTCTAAGACCATACCTTCTCTTTACCCTCTCCCTTCTCTCTCAGACCATATCTTCTCTTTACCCTCTCCCTTCTCTCTCAGGCCATATCTTCTCTTTACCCTCTCCCTTCTCTCTCAGACCATATCTTCTCTTTACCCTCTCCCTTCTCTCTCAGACCATATCACCTCTTTACCCTCTTCCTTGTCTCTCAGACCATATCATTTCTTCACCCTCTCCCTTCTCTCTCAGTCCATATTATCTCTTTACCCTCTCCCTTCTCTCTCAGGCCATATCTTCTCTTTACACTCTCTCTTCTCTCTCAGACCATATGTTCTCTTTACCCTCTCTCTTCTCTCTCAGACCATACCTTCTCTTTACCCTCTCCCTTCTCTCTCAGACCATATCTTCTCTTTACCTTCTCCCTTCTCTCTCAGGCCATATCTTCTCTTTACCCTCTCCCTTCTCTCTCAGGCCATATCTTCTCTTTACATTCTCCTTTCTCTCTCAGGCCATATCTTCTCTTTACCCTCTCCCTTCTCTCTCAGGCCATATCTTCTCTTTACACTCTCCCTTCTCTCTCATGCCATATCTTCTCTTTACCCTTTCCCTTCTCTCTCAGGCCATATCTTCTCTTTACCCTCTCCCTTCTCTCTCAGGCCATATCTTCTCTTTACCTTCTCTCTCAGGCCATATCTTCTCTTTACCTTCTCCCTTCTCTCTCAGGCCATATCTTCTCTTTACCCTCTCACTTCTCTCTCAGGCCATATCTTCTCTTTACCCCCTCCCTTCTCTCTCAGGCCATATCTTCTCTTTACCCTCTCCCTTCTCTCTCAGACCATACCTTCTATTTACCATCTCCCTTCTCTCTCAGGCCATATCATCTCTTTACCCTCTCCCTTCTCTCTCAGGCCATATCTTCTCTTTACATTCTCCCTTCTCTCTCAGGCCATATCTTCTCTTTACCCTCTCCCTTCTCTCTCAGGCCATATCTTCTCTTTACACTCTCCCTTCTCTCTCATGCCATATCTTCTCTTTACCCTTTCCCTTCTCTCTCAGGCCATATCTTCTCTTTACCCTCTCCCTTCTCTCTCAGGCCATATCTTCTATTTACCTTCTCTCTCAGGCCATATCTTCTCTTTACCTTCTCCCTTCTCTCTCAGGCCATATCTTCTCTTTACCCTCTCACTTCTCTCTCAGGCCATATCTTCTCTTTACCCCCTCCCTTCTCTCTCAGGCCATATCTTCTCTTTACCCTCTCCCTTCTCTCTCAGACCATACCTTCTATTTACCATCTCCCTTCTCTCTCAGGCCATATCATCTCTTTACCCTCTCCCTTCTCTCTCAGGCCATATCTTCTCTTTACACTCTCCCTTCTCTCTCATGCCATATCTTCTCTTTACCCTTTCCCTTCTCTCTCAGGCCATATCTTCTCTTTACCTTCTCTCTCAGGCCATATCTTCTCTTTACCTTCTCCCTTCTCTCTCAGGCCATATCTTCTCTTTACCCTCTCACTTCTCTCTCAGGCCATATCTTCTCTTTACCCTCTCCCTTCTCTCTCAGGCCATATCTTCTCTTTACCCTCTCCCTTCTCTCTCAGACCATACCTTCTATTTACCATCTCCCTTCTCTCTCAGGCCATATCATCTCTTTACCCTCTCCCTTCTCTCTCAGACCATATCTTCTCTTTACAATCTCCCTTCTCTCTCAGGCCATATCTTCTCTTTACCCTGTCCCTTCTCTCTCAGGCCATATTTTCTCTTTACCCTCTCCCATCTCTCTAAGACCATATCTTCTCTTTACCCTCTCCCTTCTCTCTCAGACCATATCTTCTCTTTACCCTCTCCCTTCTCTCTCAGGCCATATCTTCTCTTTACCCTCTCCCTTCTCTCTCAGACCATATCTTCTCTTTACCCTCTCCCTTCTCTCTCAGACCATATCACCTCTTTACCCTCTTCCTTGTCTCTCAGACCATATCATTTCTTCACCCTCTCCCTTCTCTCTCAGGCCATATTATCTCTTTACCCTCTCCCTTCTCTCTCAGGCCATATCTTCTCTTTACACTCTCTCTTCTCTCTCAGACCATATGTTCTCTTTACCCTCTCTCTTCTCTCTCAGACCATACCTTCTCTTTACCCTCTCCCTTCTCTCTCAGACCATATCTTCTCTTTACCTTCTCCCTTCTCTCTCAGGCCATATCTTCTCTTTACCCTCTCCCTTCTCTCTCAGGCCATATCTTCTCTTTACATTCTCCTTTCTCTCTCAGGCCATATCTTCTCTTTACCCTCTCCCTTCTCTCTCAGGCCATATCTTCTCTTTACACTCTCCCTTCTCTCTCATGCCATATCTTCTCTTTACCCTTTCCATTCTCTCTCAGGCCATATCTTCTCTTTACCCTCTCCCTTCTCTCTCAGGCCATATCTTCTCTTTACCTGCTCTCTCAGGCCATATCTTCTCTTTACCTTCTCCCTTCTCTCTCAGGCCATATCTTCTCTTTACCCTCTCACTTCTCTCTCAGGCCATATCTTCTCTTTACCCCCTCCCTTCTCTCTCAGGCCATATCTTCTCTTTACCCTCTCCCTTCTCTCTCAGACCATACCTTCTATTTACCATCTCCCTTCTCTCTCAGGCCATATCATCTCTTTACCCTCTCCCTTCTCTCTCAGGCCATATCTTCTCTTTACACTCTCCCTTCTCTCTCATGCCATATTTTCTCTTTACCCTTTCCCTTCTCTCTCAGGCCATATCTTCTCTTTACCTTCTCTCTCAGGCCATATCTTCTCTTTACCTTCTCCCTTCTCTCTCAGGCCATATCTTCTCTTTACCCTCTCACTTCTCTCTCAGGCCATATCTTCTCTTTACCCTCTCCCTTCTCTCTCAGGCCATATCTTCTCTTTACCCTCTCCCTTCTCTCTCAGACCATACCTTATATTTACCATCTCCCTTCTCTCTCAGGCCATATCATCTCTTTACCCTCTCCCTTCTCTCTCAGACCATATCTTCTCTTTACAATCTCCCTTCTCTCTCAGGCCATATCTTCTCTTTACCCTGTCCCTTCTCTCTCAGGCCATATTTTCTCTTTACCCTCTCCCATCTCTCTAAGACCATATCTTCTCTTTACCCTCTCCCTTCTCTCTCAGACCATATCTTCTCTTTACCCTCTCCCTTCTCTCTCAAGCCATATCTTCTCTTTACCCTCTCCCTTCTCTCTCAGACCATATCTTCTCTTTACCCTCTCCCTTCTCTCTCAGACCATATCACCTCTTTACCCTCTTCCTTGTCTCTCAGACCATATCATTTCTTCACCCTCTCCCTTCTCTCTCAGGCCATATTATCTCTTTACCCTCTCCCTTCTCTCTCAGGCCATATCTTCTCTTTACCCTCTCCCTTCTCTCTCAGGCCATATCTTCTCTTTACACTCTCTCTTCTCTCTCAGACCATATGTTCTCTTTACCCTCTCTCTTCTCTCTCAGACCATACCTTCTCTTTACCCTCTCCCTTCTCTCTCAGACCATATCTTCTCTTTACCCTCTCCCTTTTCTCTTAGGCCATATCTTCTCTTTACTCTCTCCCTTCTTTCTCAGGCCATATCTTCTCTTTACTCTCTCCCTTCTCTCTTAGACCATATCTTCTCTTTACCCTTTCCCTTCTCTCTCAGGCCATATCATCTCTTTACACTCTCCCTTCTCTCTCATGCCATATCTTCTCTTTACCCTCTCCCTTCTCTCTCAGGCCATATCTTCTCTTTACCCTCTCCCTTTTCTCTCAGGCCATATCTTCTCTTTACCCTCTCCCTTCTCTCTCAGGCCATATCATCTCTTTACCCTCTCCCTTTTCTCCCAGACCATGTCTTCTCTTTACCCTCTCCCTTCTCTCTCAGGCCATATCTTCTCTTTGCCCTGTCCCTTCTCTCTCAGGCCATATCTTCTCTTTACCCTCTCCCATCTCTCTAAGACCATATCTTCTCTTTACCCTCTCCCTTCTCTCTCAGACCATATCTTCTCTTTACCCTCTCCCTTCTCTCTCAGGCCATATCTTCTGTTTACCCTCTCCCTTCTCTCTCAGACCATATCTTCTCTTTACCCTCTCCCTTCTCTCTCAGACCATATCAACTCTTTACCCTCTTCCTTGTCTCTCAGACCATATCATTTCTTCACCCTCTCCCTTCTCTCTCAGGCCATATTATCTCTTTACCCTCTCCCTTCTCTCTCAGGCCATATCTTCTGTTTACCCTCTCCCTTCTCTCTCAGGCCATATCTTCTCTTTACACTCTCTCTTCTCTCTCAGACCATATGTTCTCTTTACCCTCTCTCTTCTCTCTCAGACCATACCTTCTCTTTACCCTCTCCCTTCTCTCTCAGACCATATCTTCTCTTTACCTTCTCCCTTTTCTCTTAGGCCATATCTTCTCTTTACTCTCTCCCTTCTTTCTAAGGCCATATCTTTTCTTTACTCTCTCCCTTCTCTCTTAGACCATATCTTCTCTTTACCCTTTCCCTTCTCTCTCAGGCCATATCATCTCTTTACTCTCTCCCTTCTCTCTCATGCCATATCTTCTCTTTACCCTCTCCCTTCTCTCTCAGGCCATATCTTCTCTTTACCCTCTCCCTTCTCTCTCAGGCCATATCTTCTCTTTACACTCTCCCTTCTCTCTCATGCCATATCTTCTCTTTACCCTTTCCCTTCTCTCTCAGGCCATATCTTCTCTTTACCCTCTCCCTTCTCTCTCAGGCCATATCTTCTCTTTACCTTCTCTCTCAGGCCATATCTTCTCTTTACCTTCTCCCTTCTCTCTCAGGCCATATCTTCTCTTTACCCTCTCTCTTCTCTCTCAGGCCATATCTTCTCTTTACCCCCTCCCTTCTCTCTCAGGCCATATCTTCTCTTTACCCTCTCCCTTCTCTCTCAGACCATACCTTCTATTTACCATCTCCCTTCTCTCTCAGGCCATATCATCTCTTTACCCTCTCCCTTCTCTCTCAGGCCATATCTTCTCTTTACACTCTCCCTTCTCTCTCATGCCATATCTTCTCTTTACCCTTTCCCTTCTCTCTCAGACCATACCTTCTATTTACCATCTCCCTTCTCTCTCAGGCCATATCATCTCTTTACCCTCTCCCTTCTCTCTCAGACCATATCTTCTCTTTACAATCTCCCTTCTCTCTCAGGCTATATCTTCTCTTTACCCTGTCCCTTCTCTCTCAGGCCATATTTTCTCTTTACCTCTCCCATCTCTCTAAGACCTTATCTTCTCTTTACCCTCTCCCTTCTCTCTCAGGCCATATCTTCTCTTTACCCTCTCCCTTCTCTCTCAGACCATATCTTCTCTTTACCCTGTCCCTTCTCTCTCAGGCCATATTTTCTCTTTACCTCTCCCATCTCTCTAAGACCTTATCTTCTCTTTACCCTCTCCCTTCTCTCTCAGGCCATATCTTCTCTTTACCCTCTCCCTTCTCTCTCAGACCATATCTTCTCTTTACCCTCTCCCTTCTCTCTCAGACCATATCACCTCTTTACCCTCTTCCTTGTCTCTCAGACCATATCATTTCTTCACCCTCTCCCTTCTCTCTCAGGCCATATTATCTCTTTACCCTCTCCCTTCTCTCTCAGGCCATATCTTCTCTTTACCCTCTCCCTTCTCTCTCAGGCCATATCTTCTCTTTACACTCTCTCTTCTCTCTCAGACCATATGTTCTCTTTACCCTCTCCCTTCTCTCTCAGGCCATATCATCTCTTTACCCTCTCCCTTTTGTCCCAGACCATGTCTTCTCTTTACCCTCTCCCTTCTCTCTCAGGCCATATCTTCTCTTTGCCCTGTCCCTTCTCTCTCAGGCCATATCTTCTCTTTACCCTCTCCCATCTCTCTAAGACCATATCTTCTCTTTACCCTCTCCCTTCTCTCTCAGACCATATATTCTCTTTACCCTCTCCCTTCTCTCTCAGGCCATATCTTCTCTTTACCCTCTCCCTTCTCTCTCAGACCATATCTTCTCTTTACCCTCTCCCTTCTCTCTCAGACCATATCACCTCTTTACCCTCTTCCTTGTCTCTCAGACCATATCATTTCTTCACCCTCTCCCTTCTCTCTCAGGCCATATTATCTCTTTACCCTCTCCCTTCTCTCTCAGGCCATATCTTCTCTTTACCCTCTCCCTTCTCTCTCAGGCCATATCTTCTCTTTACACTCTCTCTTCTCTCTCAGACCATATGTTCTCTTTACCCTCTCTCTTCTCTCTCAGACCATACCTTCTCTTTACCCTCTCCCTTCTCTTTCAGACCATATCTTCTCTTTACCTTCTCCCTTTTCTCTTAGGCCATATCTTCTCTTTACTCTCTCCCTTCTTTCTCAGGCCATATATTTTCTTTACTCTCTCCCTTCTCTCTTAGACCATATCTTCTCTTTACCCTTTCCCTTCTCTCTCAGGCCATATCATCTCTTTACTCTCTCCCTTCTCTCATATCTTCTCTTTACCCTCTCCCTTCTCTCTCAGGCCATATCTTCTCTTTACCCTCTCCCTTCTCTCTCAGACCATATCTTCTCTTTACACTCTCCCTTCTCTCTCAGGCCATATCATCTCTTTACCCTCTCCCTTTTCTCCCAGACCATGTCTTCTCTTTACCCTCTCCCTTCTCTCTCAGACCATACCTTCTCTTTACCCTCTCCCTTCTCTCTCAGGCCATATCATCTCTTTACCCTCTCCCTTTTCTCCCAGACCATGTCTTCTCTTTACCCTCTCCCTTCTCTCTCAGGCCATATCTTCTCTTTGCCCTGTCCCTTCTCTCTCAGGCCATATCTTCTCTTTACCCTCTCCCATCTCTCTAAGACCATATCTTCTCTTTACCCTCTCCCTTCTCTCTCAGACCATATCTTCTCTTTACCCTCTCCCTTCTCTCTCAGGCCATATCTTCTCTTTAGCAAAAAAAGGGGGTTAAATAAACTAGCGCTTAAGAGTTAATATCCCTTGCCCTATTCTCCTACTATCTACTTCCCAGATAGAAAGGTGTATAAAGTGAAAAAGTTATGGAGATTAGGTGCTTAATCTGCAAAAGGGATAAAGGTGTGTATGGAGGTCGTTAGCTAAATATGTAGAAAAAACTGGACCTTGGACAGAATAAGTGAAAAATTCTTCTACAATTTATTTTCAAAATAAAAACATGATAATACCAAGATAAAATAAATCACAATCCCTAAGTGTTGCAACACTATATCGATCAATTCATAAAATTTCTAAAATTCAGATATACATTTGTTTCATACACAAATAAAAGGATTTATCTGCTCTTTTGTATCCTTTGTTCAAAGATTTTAGATAGAATGTATTCTTTTATTTCAACACAATTAATAATATTTGTCTCTATTTGATATTTTATATCTATATTTCATCAACTTTAAAATTACAAATATGTAGCAAAAACTAACAATTAGTTAAAACAATTTAAATGCAAGATTATAAATGGTGTCCCCACAATGGCTGTTTACTTATATTGGTTGTAATTTTGTGTATCTAAAAAGTTCATCAAAGCATTTGTAAGTAATTGGAGATAAATTACTGAGGGCTGTGTTCTTTATCCTTATATTTATGTTGTGATATATTACGGTTTCACAGTTACCTCTTTGTATCCTCAGTGAGCTTAATTTGTAGAAAAGGAATGTTCCAAACAGTGTTTAGGGGTGATTTTCTTACCCTCTCTTGTGAGCTGTTACTACTCACGGCTTCCCAGCGGTTCCTATGTGTCCTCAGTTTGACTCTCAGACAAGGGGTTCCGGTAGGTAATTTTCTTTGTGTTACCTTGTCACTGGTCTTTGTAGAAGTGCTCTGATTACAGCACCAAACTGTAGACAATCCTTTTGTTTCTGTAACTTGCGCAAGTTAGCTTTTGTGTTTGTAGTTCCTCAATCTCCTGCACTTAAGTACTTCTGTACGCAGGAAAAAAACAGGCTTTTTCTTTCTTGGTGTTCACACAGATATCAACATGTTTCGCCAGCAACACTGGCTTTATCAAGGCCATATCATCTCTTTACTCTCTCCCTTCTCTCATATCTTCTCTTTACCCTCTCCCTTCTCTCTCAGGCCATATCTTCTCTTTACCCTCTCCCTTCTCTCTCAGACCATATCTTCTCTTTACCCTCTCCCTTCTCTCTCAGGCCATATCTTCTCTTTACCCTCTCCCTTCTCTCTCAGACCATATCTTCTCTTTACCCTCTCCCTTCTCTCTCAGACCATATCATCTCTTTACCCTCTTCCTTGTCTCTCAGACCATATAATTTCTTCACCCTCTCCCTTCTCTCTCAGGCCATATTATCTCTTTACCCTCTCCCTTCTCTCTCAGGCCATATCTTCTCTTTACCCTCTCCCTTCTCTCTCAGGCCATATCTTCTCTTTACACTCTCTCTTCTCTCTCAGACCATATGTTCTCTTTACCCTCTCTCTTCTCTCTCAGACCATACCTTCTCTTTACCCTCTCCCTTCTCTCTCAGACCATATCTTCTCTTTACCCTATCCCTTTTCTCTTAGGCCATATCTTCTCTTTACTCTCTCCCTTCTTTCTCAGGCCATATCTTCTCTTTACTCTCTCCCTTCTCTCTTAGACCATATCTTCTCCTTACCCTCTCCCTTTTCTCTCAGGCCATATCTTCTCTTTACACTCTCTCTTCTCTCTCAGACCATATGTTCTCTTTACCCTCTCTCTTCTCTCTCAGACCATATCTTCTCTTTACCCTCTCCCTTCTCTCTCAGACCATATCTTCTCTTTACCCTCTCCCTTTTCTCTCAGGCCATATCTTCTCTTTACTCTCTCCCTTCTCTCTTAGACCATATCTTCTCTTTTCCCTTTCCCTTCTCTCTCAGGCCATATCTTCTCTTTACCCTCTCACTTCTCTCTCAGACCATATCTTCTCTTTACCCTCTCCCTTCTCTCTCAGACCATATCATCTTTTTACCCTCTCCCTTCTCTCTCAGGCCATATCTTCTCTTTACCCTCTCCATTCTCTCTCAGACCATATCTTTTCTTTACCCTCTTCCTTCTCTCTCAGGCCATATTTTCTCTTTACCCTCTCCCTTCTCTTTCAGGCCATATCTTCTCTTTACCCTCTCTCTTCTCTCTCAGACCATATCTTTTCTTTACCCTCTCCCTTCTCTCTCATGCCATATCTTCTCTTTACCCTCTCCCTTCTCTCTCAGGCCATATCTTCTCTTTACCCTCTCCCTTCTCTCTCAGGCCATATCTTCTCATTACCCTCTCCCTTCTCTCTCAGGCCATATCTTATCTGTACCCTCTCTCTTCTCTCTCAGGTCATATCTTCTCTTTACCCTCTCCCTTCTCTCTCAGGCCATATCTTCCCTTTACTTTCTCCCTTCTCTCTCAGACCATATCTTCTCTTTACCCTCTCCCTTCTCTCTCAGGCCATATCTTCTCTTTACCCTCTCTCTTCTCTCTCAGGCCATATCTTCTCTTTTCCCTCTCCCTTCTCTCTCAGGCCATATCTTCTCTTTACACTCTCCCTTCTCTCTCAGGCCATATCTTCTCTTTACCCTTCTCCCTTCTCTCTCAGATCATATCTTCTCTTTACCCTCTCCCTTCTCACTCAGGCCATGTCTTCTCATTACTCTCTCCCTTCTCTCTCAGGCCATATCTTTTCTTTACCCTCTCCCTTCTCTCTCAGGCCATATCTTCTCTTTACCCTCTCCCTTCTCTCTCAGACCATATCTTCTCTTTACCCTCTCCCTTCTCTCTCAGGCCATATCTTCTCTTTACCCTCTCCCTTCTCTCTCAGACCATATCTTCTCTTTACCCTCTCCCTTCTCTCTCAGACCATATCACCTCTTTACCCTCTTCCTTGTCTCTCAGACCATATCATTTCTTCACCCTCTCCCTTCTCTCTCAGGCCATATTATCTCTTTACCCTCTCCCTTCTCTCTCAGGCCATATCTTCTCTTTACCCTCTCCCTTCTCTCTCAGGCCATATCTTCTCTTTACACTCTCTCTTCTCTCTCAGACCATATGTTCTCTTTACTCTCTCTCTTCTCTCTCAGACCATACCTTCTCTTTATCCTCTCCCTTCTCTCTCAGACCATATCTTCTCTTTACCCTCTCCCTTTTCTCTTAGGCCATATCTTCTCTTTACTCTCTCCCTTCTTTCTCAGGCCATATCTTCTCTTTACTCTCTCCCTTCTCTCTTAGACCATATCTTCTCTTTACCCTTTCCCTTCTCTCTCAGGCCATATCATCTCTTTACACTCTCCCTTCTCTCTCATGCCATATCTTCTCTTTACCCTCTCCCTTCTCTCTCAGGCCATATCTTCTCTTTACCCTCTCCCTTCTCTCTCAGGCCATATCTTCTCTTTACCCTCTCCCTTCTCTCTCAGGCCATATCATCTCTTTACCCTCTCCCTTTTCTCCCAGACCATGTCTTCTCTTTACCCTCTCCCTTCTCTCTCAGACCATACCTTCTCTTTACCCTCTCCCTTCTCTCTCAGGCCATATCATCTCTTTACCCTCTCCCTTTTCTCCCAGACCATGTCTTCTCTTTACCCTCTCCCTTCTCTCTCAGGCCATATCTTCTCTTTGCCCTGTCCCTTCTCTCTCAGGCCATATTTTCTCTTTACCCTCTCCCATCTCTCTACGACCATATCTTCTCTTTACCCTCTCCCTTCTCTCTCAGACCATATCTTCTCTTTACCCTCTCCCTTCTCTCTCAGGCCATATCTTCTCTTCACCCTCTCCCTTCTCTCTCAGACCATATCTTCTCTTTACCCTCTCCCTTCTCTCTCAGACCATATCACCTCTTTACCCTCTTCCTTGTCTCTCAGACCATATCATTTCTTCACCCTCTCCCTTCTCTCTCAGGCCATATTATCTCTTTACCCTCTCCCTTCTCTCTCAGGCCATATCTTCTCTTTACCCTCTCCCTTCTCTCTCAGGCCATATCTTCTCTTTACACTCTCTCTTCTCTCTCAGACCATATGTTCTCTTTACCCTCTCTCTTCTCTCTCAGACCATACCTTCTCTTTACCCTCTCCCTTCTCTCTCAGACCATATCTTCTCTTTACCTTCTCCCTTTTCTCTTAGGCCATATCTTCTCTTTACTCTCTCCCTTCTTTCTCAGGCCATATCTTTTCTTTACTCTCTCCCTTCTCTCTTAGACCATATCTTCTCTTTACCCTTTCCCTTCTCTCTCAGGCCATATCATCTCTTTACTCTCTCCCTTCTCTCTCATGCCATATCTTCTCTTTACCCTCTCCCTTCTCTCTCAGGCCAAATCTTCTCTTTACCCTCTCCCTTCTCTCTCAGGCCATATCTTCTCTTTACACTCTCCCTTCTCTCTCAGGCCATATCATCTCTTTACCCTCTCCCTTTTCTCCCAGACCATGTCTTCTCTTTACCCTCTCCCTTCTCTCTCAGACCATACCTTCTCTTTAACCTCTCCCTTCTCTCTCAGGCCATACCATCTCTTTACCCTCTCCCTTTTCTCCCAGACCATGTCTTCTCTTTACCCTCTCCCTTCTCTCTCAGGCCATATCTTCTCTTTGCCCTGTCCCTTCTCTCTCAGGCCATATCTTCTCTTTACCCTCTCCCATCTCTCTAAGACCATATCTTCTCTTTACCCTCTCCCTTCTCTCTCAGACCATATCTTCTCTTTACCCTCTCCCTTCTCTCTCAGGCCATATCTTCTCTTGACCCTCTCCCTTCTCTCTCAGACCATATCTTCTCTTTACCCTCTCCCTTCTCTCTCAGACCATATCATCTCTTTACCCTCTCCCTTGTCTCTCAGACCATATCATTTCTTTACCCTCTCCCTTCTCTCTCAGGCCATATCATCTCTTTACCCTCTCCCTTCTCTCTCAGGCCATATCTTCTCCTTACCCTCTCCCTTTTCTCTCAGGCCATATCTTCTCTTTACACTCTCTCTTCTCTCTCAGACCATATGTTCTCTTTACCCTCTCTCTTCTCTCTCAGACCATATCTTCTCTTTACCCTCTCCCTTCTCTCTCAGACCATATCTTCTCTTTACCCTCTCCCTTTTCTCTCAGGCCATATCTTCTCTTTACTCTCTCCCTTCTCTCTTAGACCATATCTTCTCTTTTCCCTTTCCCTTCTCTCTCAGGCCATATCTTCTCTTTACCCTCTCACTTCTCTCTCAGACCATATCTTCTCTTTACCCTCTCCCTTCTCTCTCAGACCATATCATCTTTTTACCCTCTCCCTTCTCTCTCAGGCCATATCTTCTCTTTACCCTCTCCATTCTCTCTCAGACCATATCTTTTCATTACCCTCTTCCTTCTCTCTCAGGCCATATTTTCTCTTTACCCTCTCCCTTCTCTTTCAGGCCATATCTTCTCTTTACCCTCTCTCTTCTCTCTCAGACCATATCTTTTCTTTACCCTCTCCCTTCTCTCTCATGCCATATCTTCTCTTTACTCTCTCCCTTCTCTCTCAGGCCATATCTTCTCTTTACCCTCTCCCTTCTCTCTCAGGCCATATCTTCTCATTACCCTCTCCCTTCTCTCTCAGGCCATATCTTATCTGTACCCTCTCTCTTCTCTCTCAGGTCATATCTTCTCTTTACCCTCTCCCTTCTCTCTCAGGCCATATCTTCCCTTTACCTTCTCTCTTCTCTTTAAGGCCAGATCTTCTCTTTACCCTCTCCCTTCTCTCTCAGGCCATATCTTCTCTTTACACTCTCCCTTCTCTCTCAGGCCATATCTTCTCTTTACCCTTCTCCCTTCTCTCTCAGATCATATCTTCTCTTTACCCTCTCCCTTCTCACTCAGGCCATATCTTCTCATTACTCTCTCCCTTCTCTCTCAGGCCATATTATCTCTTTACCCTCTCCCTTCTCTCTCAGGCCATATCTTCTCTTTACCCTCTCCCTTCTCTCTCAGGCCATATCTTCTCTTTACACTCTCTCTTCTCTCTCAGACCATATGTTCTCTTTACCCTCTCTCTTCTCTCTCAGACCATACCTTCTCTTTACCCTCTCCCTTCTCTCTCAGACCATATCTTCTCTTTACCCTCTCCCTTTTCTCTTAGGCCATATCTTCTCTTTACTCTCTCCCTTCTTTCTCAGGCCATATCTTCTCTTTACTCTCTCCCTTCTCTCTTAGACCATATCTTCTCTTTACCCTTTCCCTTCTCTCTCAGGCCATATCATCTCTTTACACTCTCCCTTCTCTCTCATGCCATATCTTCTCTTTACCCTCTCCCTTCTCTCTCAGGCCATATCTTCTCTTTACCCTCTCCCTTCTCTCTCAGGCCATATCTTCTCTTTACCCTCTCCCTTCTCTCTCAGGCCATATCATCTCTTTACCCTCTCCCTTTTCTCCCAGACCATGTCTTCTCTTTACCCTCTCCCTTCTCTCTCAGACCATACCTTCTCTTTACCCTCTCCCTTCTCTCTCAGGCCATATCATCTCTTTACCCTCTCCCTTTTCTCCCAGACCATGTCTTCTCTTTACCCTCTCCCTTCTCTCTCAGGCCATATCTTCTCTTTGCCCTGTCCCTTCTCTCTCAGGCCATATCTTCTCTTTACCCTCTCCCATCTCTCTAAGACCATATCTTCTCTTTACCCTCTCCCTTCTCTCTCAGACCATATCTTCTCTTTACCCTCTCCCTTCTCTCTCAGGCCATATCTTCTCTTTACCCTCTCCCTTCTCTCTCAGACCATATCTTCTCTTTACCCTCTCCCTTCTCTCTCAGACCATATCACCTCTTTACCCTCTTCCTTGTCTCTCAGACCATATCATTTCTTCACACTCTCCCTTCTCTCTCAGGCCATATTATCTCTTTACCCTCTCCCTTCTCTCTCAGGCCATATCTTCTCTTTACCCTCTCCCTTCTCTCTCAGGCCATATCTTCTCTTTACACTCTCTCTTCTCTCTCAGACCATATGTTCTCTTTACCCTCTCTCTTCTCTCTCAGACCATACCTTCTCTTTACCCTCTCCCTTCTCTCTCAGACCATATCTTCTCTTTACCTTCTCCCTTTTCTCTTAGGCCATATCTTCTCTTTACTCTCTCCCTTCTTTCTCAGGCCATATCTTTTCTTTACTCTCTCCCTTCTCTCTTAGACCATATCTTCTCTTTACCCTTTCCCTTCTCTCTCAGGCCATATCATCTCTTTACTCTCTCCCTTCTCTCTCATGCCATATCTTCTCTTTACCCTCTCCCTTCTCTCTCAGGCCATATCTTCTCTTTACCCTCTCCCTTCTCTCTCAGGCCATATCTTCTCTTTACACTCTCCCTTCTCTCTCAGGCCATATCATCTCTTTACCCTCTCCCTTTTCTCCCAGACCATGTCTTCTCTTTACCCTCTCCCTTCTCTCTCAGACCATACCTTCTCTTTACCCTCTCTCTTCTCTCTCAGGCCATATCATCTCTTTACCCTCTCCCTTTTCTCCCAGACCATGTCTTCTCTTTACCCTCTCCCTTCTCTCCCAGACCATGTCTTCTCTTTACCCTCTCCCTTCTCTCTCAGGCCATATCTTCTCTTTGCCCTGTCCCTTCTCTCTCAGGCCATATCTTCTCTTTACCCTCTCCCATCTCTCTAAGACCATATCTTCTCTTTACCCTCTCCCTTCTCTCTCAGACCATATCTTCTCTTTACCCTCTCCCTTCTCTCTCAGGCCATATCTTCTCTTTACCCTCTCCCTTCTCTCTCAGACCATATCTTCTCTTTACCCTCTCCCTTCTCTCTCAGACCATATCATCTCTTTACCCTCTCCCTTGTCTCTCAGACCATATCATTTCTTTACCCTCTCCCTTCTCTCTCAGGCCATATCATCTCTTTACCCTCTCCCTTCTCTCTCAGGCCATATCTTCTTCTTACCCTCTCCCTTTTCTCTCAGGCCATATCTTCTCTTTACACTCTCTCTTCTCTCTCAGACCATATGTTCTCTTTACCCTCTCTCTTCTCTCTCAGACCATATCTTCTCTTTACCCTCTCCCTTCTCTCTCAGACCATATCTTCTCTTTACCCTCTCCCTTTTCTCTCAGGCCATATCTTCTCTTTACTCTCTCCCTTCTCTCTTAGACCATATCTTCTCTTTTCCCTGTCCCTTCTCTCTCAGGCCATATCTTCTCTTTACCCTCTCACTTCTCTCTCAGACCATATCTTCTCTTTACCCTCTCCCTTCTCTCTCACACCATATCATCTTTTTACCCTCTCCCTTCTCTCTCAGGCCATATCTTCTCTTTACCCTCTCCATTCTCTCTCAGACCATATATTTTCTTTACGCTCTTCCTTCTCTCTCAGGCCATATTTTCTCTTTACCCTCTCCCTTCTCTTTCAGGCCATATCTTCTCTTTACCCTCTCTCTTCTCTCTCAGACCATATCTTTTCTTTACCCTCTCCCTTCTCTCTCATGCCATATCTTTTCTTTACTCTCTCCCTTCTCTCTCAGGCCATATCTTCTCTTTACCCTCTCCCTTCTCTCTCAGGCCATATCTTCTCATTACCCTCTCCCTTCTCTCTCAGGCCATATCTTATCTGTACCCTCTCTCTTCTCTCTCAGGTCATATCTTCTCTTTACCCTCTTTCTTCTCTCTCAGGCCATATCTTCCCTTTACCTTCTCTCTTCTCTTTAAGGCCAGATCTTCTCTTTACCCTCTCCCTTCTCTCTCAGGCCATATCTTCTCTTTACCCTCTCCCTTCTCTCTCAGACCATATCTTCTCTTTACCCTCTCCCTTCTCTCTCAGGCCATATCTTCTCTTTACCCTCTCTCTTCTCTCTCAGGCCATATCTTCTCTTTTCCCTCTCCCTTCTCTCTCAGGCCATATCTTCTCTTTACACTCTCCCTTCTCTCTCAGGCCATATCTTCTCTTTACCCTTCTCCCTTCTCTCTCAGATCATATCTTCTCTTTACCCTCTCCCTTCTCACTCAGGCCATATCTTCTCATTACTCTCTCCCTTCTCTCTCAGGCCATATCTTTTCTTTACCCTCTCCCTTTTCTCTCAGGCCATATCTTCTCTTTACCCTCTCCCTTCTCTCTCAGGCCATATCTTCTCTTTACTCTCTCCCTTCTCTCTCAGGCCATATCTTCTCTTTACACTCTCCCTTCTCTCTCAGGCCATATCTTCTCTTTACCCTCTCCCTTCTCTCTCAGGCCATATCTTCTCTTTACCCTCTACCTTCTCTCTCAGGCCATATCTTCTCTTTACCCTCTCCCTTCTCTCTCAAGCCATATCTTCACTTTACCCTCTCCCTTCTATCTCAGGCCATATCTTCTCTTTACCCTCTCCCTTCTCTCTCAAGCAATATCTTCTCTTTACTCTCTTTCCCCTCTCTCATATCTCTTCACTCTTTTTTTCGCCATTGTCTCTTAACTCTACCTTCTCCACTATTACTTTCCTCTCCAATCTCTCTCTCTGCCCCCGTTTACGCTCTCAGCACTAATGTGGTCCCTACAGTCCTAGAAGAATAACATATTCTTGCACTTTCATGGCTATATAATATCCCTTTAGATAACAGTTGTAGCACACAGCACAACATGTGTGTTTGTCAGTGCTGCAATAGGAGAGTACATTCTGCAAATACTATGTGACAACAACATGCTATCAGACTTCAGACTCAACATTCACTAACTTTCACTTGCCATCGTTAAATTTCTACTCGCCAATGGCTAGTGGGCTCGTGGAAATTTTGAGCCCTGTATATGAAAAAGAAACAAAATGAAGAATACCTTCACGTGTTAAATGTTAAAAGTAAAACATTTTTATTACACAAACGCCCCTAAGTATGACAGGCACTCACAAGATAGTGAAATTAATAAGAAAATGATAGGGCAAGCTCCTCTCTACCGTCTCTGGTGCTGTGGGGATTTCTGTGAATAAATTCCTTGCTTGTCAATCCTCCATCCCTGATGGATGTCCTTTCAGCACAGTCCAGGGATAGTGTAACCAGCAGTGGCAGGAGTATATTGGAGCAATTTTCAAACGACCCGCGTGGCCCGGCAAGCAACCCAATGTGGGTACGGTGGCCTGGAAGGGTCAGTAGACCTCAACGCATTTCCCTCCAACACAGCTGACCTTTTTCAAGAGGAATACGGGTTGCTTGCACTTTGGAAACTCTGCTGTTTGGCACATTAGATTTTATACTTTTGACTTGTGCACTATAGGTAGGGTGACCATATTGCCACTTTAAAAAGGGACTCATATAAAAAATACATATAGAGAAAACAGGTATCGCAACAGTGAAGTAAAAATATGGCAGAGAGATATGCAGGTAAAAGCGTAATTTAATACATATTACAAAGCGTACATACAATATTTCAGGCACAGCAAACAAACCCCGCTGACGCGTTTCCCGCTTCACAAGCGGTTCATCAGAGCTAGGAAAGAAGTGTTATAGGCAGCTGTTAAATCTCAGGTAACAAATCTGAATAGCCAATCAGCAGACAGAAGTCTCACCTCTGACCTAACCTTTTGCACTCCATAAACTTCCAAGTATTAACTTTCTTACAGCAACATAAAAAATGTTACAAAATCACTATAAGCATCACATAATAATATTACAAGTTAAGACTAAATAGAACACCTCTACTAAAATTAGTTAAATCAAAGTTAGGAATATCGGACCCCTGAAAACAAAATGTTAAGCAAAAGCTGTTACAATTAAATAACATGTTTCACATAGAAGTAGCCAAAAGGATATAAAAGTTAAATGCAAACTAAGTTATATTACAGCAACTGTGAACACATGACATAATGTTACAACTTAGCAAAAGGAAAATAAGGAGAAAAAACACATTGAACTAATCTCAATTGTAAACGATCTGTCCTTATGTAGTAACTACTATATTAAATGGAGACATTCATAACAAGACATGAAACTAAGCATCTATAAATAATTTAATGTCACTGATTTTATTTATTCCTAGTGGGGAACCCCTTTTGAGGGTATAGATCCAATAAATTTCTCTTTTGCTTAGGATATTATATCTATCACCTCCTCTGATGTTAGTTTTAACCTGTTCAATACCTTGAAACCGAAAATACCTGAATTTATCAATATGTTAAAAAAAAATGCTTGGCCACTGGAGTTTTAGGTACCTCCGCCACCTATTGTGTCTGATCTATAGGAGATAAAATTACAGTTTTTTGACAACAACCTTAAATCATCATCCATATCTAGAAGGGGTAACCTTTTCTTAATAATATTACATATAGCATCATATTGATTGCTATATTTGCTTATGAAGTTAACACTATTACTACTCTGATTTCTGGTATTGTTTCTTGTTTTTTGTTTATCCTTAAGTAATTTACTTCTATCAAAGCCAGACACCAAAGCAGCAATATCATTTAGCTCTCTTACATTATATCCTCTATCTACTAAACGTGAAGTCAAATCTCTAGCATGTTTCCAATACATATCCAAAGAGCTACAGTTACGCATTAACCTAATGTACTGTCCTTTAGGGATGCCCTTTTTCAGATGTCTGGGATGTGATGAATCTGCTCTGAGAATAGTATTCCCAGAGATATCTTTCCTATATACTTCAGTGATAATAGATTCATCTTTGTGTCCTATTAGTACATCTAGATATGGTATATTATCTCTAGAAGCATTGTAAGTGAAACTTAAGTTGTTGTCATTTGAATTAAGATCATCAACAAAATTCTTCAAATTATTTTCTTCACCTCCCCAAATTATCAAAATATCATCGATATATCTGGTATATAACTTGATATTATCTTTATAAAAGTTCTCATTTCCAAAGATCTTTCTGGTTTCAAAATCTGCTAGATATAAATTGGCATACGAGGGGGCAAATTTTGCCCCCATCGCTGTCCCTCTAAGTTGCAGATAGAACTCACCATTATACATAAAGTAGTTATGATGTAGTAAGAATGAGATAGCTTCTAATATAAAATCAATTAATCTGTCATCATACCCAGAATATCTGACAAGCATTCTCTGTATAGCACTTAATCCTTGTTCATGCGGTATGCATGAATATAAAGAAACTGCATCTATTGTAGAAAAAACATAACCCTCCTTCCATTCAAACTGTTGTATAGATCTAAGTAAATGTTTAGTATCTCTCAGAAACCCAGGTAATGATTGAACTATTGGCTGTAACTGTGCATCTACCCATTGACCCAATCTCTCCCCCAGGGAGCCAATCGCTGAAATTATTGGTCTCCCTGGGGGATTGACTAATGACTTATGTATTTTGGGTAAGTACTTGAACACTGGTACTCTAGGATGTTCAACAAAAATTGAGTCAGCTATTTTACCAGTGAACACAGCATTTTCTATTCCTAAATCCAATAAATGTTCAAGCTCTCTTTGAAATTTAATGGTAGGATTAAAAGTGAGTTTCTTGTAGGTTTCAACATCACTTAACTGGCGATATACTTCATTATTGTAGTCTACCTTATCTAGCACAACTATAGAACCCCCCTTATCTGAATTGACTATCATCAGATTCGAATTAGAACTCAATTGGTTCAATGCAAAAATTTCTTTTTTATTCAGATTACTGAACTTAGAGGTATTTTTAGTTGTATCATTACTTAGTTTCAAAGATAATTCTACTAAATCTTGTTCAAGAATTGAATGAAACAGCTCAATCACATCATTGCGAGCCTGTACAGGATAAAAAGTACTAGACTTAGGTTTCAACATTGGTTGTTGTTTAAAAACAGTACTCAATTTCTCCAGTGTATCATTTCTCTCACACTGGAGAAATTGAGTACTGAATTATCTGACAGTAAGTACAAGAAATATGAGAGAGACACCAAAGACTATGAACTTGGGATAGTTTATAGCTGGAGCAAGGATAGGAAACAACAGAGAAATAAACAAAAGCTCAATAACAAAAATAAGAACAAAAATAAAAATCAACGTAAAGTGACTTTCTCCAGTATTGAGAGTGCAACAGGTTGCAGTGATTCTAGTAATGCTTCAACTTCAGTATTAACATCTTCAACCCCGACAGAGTCTCTGCCAACTACTTCAACTCCAGTAAGAACAACAGTAACCAATGGAAATATCTTAGGAGCAAAGCCAAAAAACGTCAAGTTGCAAATAGAACATTCAAAAAAGGAGAAGATGGTGGCAATACCTGTAGAGGGAGCAGAAGTCATTCAGAGCATACCCAGGTATCCAAGTCGAAGAACACAATGGAAGAAGAACAGCAGCAAGAACACCAAGTAATTAATTTATCATCTAAAACTCTGGGGCCCTATGAGAAGTCTGTATTATAGGGATGTAGTGGTATATCCCAGCGCCAACTGAAACCTTTTAAGCCTGAGGCGGTGGTACCTAGCTCCCACCTATAGAAAATAGAACTATGAGAAATATGCCCAGGCGCCAACAATGAGGAGGCTAAGGTTATATATTTGAGTAAACTCTGTCGTGTGCTACAAGTATGTGGTAAAAGTGTTAAAACAATTTATTGTAGATAAAACATATATGAGACGATAAAATTGCAATGTTTCATAAAAACACAATATTACATGTGCATGGATCCACGCTAATAAAATATATATGATTAAAATCTTGAAAGCATAAACACATTGGAGAAAAAATCTAGTTGGAGATAATATAACATGTAAATATGGGTGATACAGATACAATTCAATTGACAATAAAAAATGTAATTAAATGACAATAAAAATAATTCAAATAACAATAAAAATATTTCAATTGACAATGTTGAAAAAAGGTGTAAAATATAAAAATATAAAAATGTGACGGTGATCCAATGTCCAAAAAAGGAAATGTGACAGTGTTCCTGTGTGAAATGTTCCAAAAATAAAAAGAGTCAGTGTAAATCCTGTGTTGAAAATACAAATGAAAAAATATGACAAATCAAGTGAAAAATATGTCAATCCTGAGTTCACTGAGAAAAAATGAATAAAATACGTGAAGAAAAAAAGGGGAAATGAATGTAGAGTGGAGTCTCTGTGTACAGTGTTGTCCTTGTCTCTTATTATGTGATGTCCTTATGCAGCCAGGGGGTCCCTGCCCCAGTGAATAATATAAAAAAGAGGTGCTGAGTGCGAAGTTTTCAGCAGATTTATCACAATAAAAATGAAAAAAAATGGTGAAGAAAAAGTGTTTAAAATTCAAAAATAGAAACCTGTGGGATAGAAATAATACACAATGTGTAAAACAATTTTAAATATGTACTCCTATTGAAAAACTGCTTACCAGGTCTACGCGTTTCGGCCTTTTCCTAGGCCTTTATCAAGACTGATGGTAAGCTTTAATTGAGGGTCTTTTATAGGGGAAGTGTACCTGTGACCGGAAATAGTAACGCTTTCTGACTTCCGGTTTTTTCGTAACTTATAAGATTGTTTTTTATAAGTTATAGGTATTGAATCCCTTTTACTCGTATTGTGTTTTTGGAAGTTTGTATGACAACTGTGAAGGGCTTAAATCGTGTCTACTTTATATTTAATAGTCCCTAACCTCCGTGATTGTGACGTCACTTCCGGTTAAATCGATACCGAATCAGTTAAGTTTTGTCCTTCTTATTTGGCGATCAAATCACTAGTATAGATGGTCAGATGGGGGATATTCATAACTTATATATTTTGACTCATATGTTTATTTTGAATTTGGGGGTTTCTATCGATGTAAATTTAGTCCCGTTTTTCGGAAGTTTCTATTGGTCGTGACGTCACGACCTGTTGGCGCTGTTCATAGGTTAAAATTGTTTCTAGGTTTTTGTAGTGAAGAGCCATTGTTTATTAGTAACGGGGGTGTGTTTTCTTATAGTGATTTTGATAGGTTATATTTTCAAAGAGGTCATCTGTTCATTAATAACAGGGTGTAAAAAGTCATCTGTTTGTTCTTAGCAAAGTATATTACTCTGGCGGTTTAATAGATTATATCTTCGCTGAGCTTAGTAAAGATGGGCTCAAATTGTTGCTAAGTTTTAGTAGTAGAGAATCGTTATTTATTAGTAACGGGGGCTTACTTTCTTAATGATTGTTTTGCTAGGTTATGTTTGCGTTCAGTTCGTCATCTGTTTGTTAATAAAAGAGTATTAAAAGTCATCTGTTTATTCTTAACAGAGGTATGTGTGACTCTGACGATATAATGGATTATATTTACTGGACTCAGTAGTGATGAGGGGAATCGAAATGGAGATTAAAATTAAGCGATAAATGAAAAAAATAATATAACAGAAATAGATACATACATTAAAATGAGGGATACTTTCACGGGTTATCAATAATTCTGATATGAGGTATCGTTTGTGTAACGTAACTCATGTTTCAGATTTTTTAAAGTGCATATGTGTTCCTAAAATTGGTCATATTTGCAGGTTGTTTTGACATACTAGTACATTTATATTATATTATATATGAAGTGTGAATTGATTAATAACTAATCATGGAATCATTATAACCACAATCCTCTATCTTTCCATAAGACAAGGTATGTACTTTTCATAGTCAGATATTGGAGGTGGGGCCATATGTACATATAGGGGAGGGTAGTATATCATGAGGTCATAGTTGTTCCTATGCTTTGCTTTTGTGTGGGACCATATATTGCTTTTGTATGGGATCATATACTGTTTCTTGGTGGAGCTAATATAATTGAGGGGTATTTATCCTGCCTTCTTTTTGAACAGGATTTGTGTATTAATCACCTATTAGTTTTAGACTTGATTTGTTGGGATCTATTAGTCCGTTGGGTGCCCCTTTATAGTCACTTATTTCTGGTTTAGTATAAGGGGGGGGTTATATATATCGACTAGTACCTAGAGGGGAAGATCTATATTATAAGTCACCTTAGTTATACTAAGTTGTATAGGTGGGATAAATCTTCCTTATTGTTCAAACCCTTCGGATGAAGGCAATCCAATCTGAAAATCCACTTGGATTCAGCGGTAAGTAATTTCTTGGTGTAGTTTCCACCTCTCCAGTCTTTTCCGATCTTCTGGATGCCCATAAAGGTCAGTTCTTTGGTATTACCTTTATGTTTGGTGGAGAAGTGTCTGTATAAGGCTGTATCCATGTTTAGTTTTTCTATCTGTAGTATATGTTCACGTATCCTGTCTTTCAGGATGCGTGAAGTCTGGCCTATGTATTGGAGGCCGCATGAGCATTGTAGCATATATACTACTCCACTGTCATTGCATCTGATCAGTTCATTGATTTTGTATTTCTCTTTGGTGTGGAAATTGCAAAATGTGGTCGATTTTATACCACATCTGCACGCTTTGCATAGCGGGCAGGGAAAGAAGCCTCTTATTTCCTTTCCGAATGTGTCTTTGATGCCTCGCCTTTTCTTCTTTTCGATGCTTGGAGCCAGTCTGCTCTGTAGGTTTTTGGTCTTTCGATACACAAACTTGGGTTTAGATGGCAATCGGTCTCCTATTAGGTCGTCATCTTTCAGAAGTGGCCAATGTTTCTGGAATATTTTCTCGATCATATTCCAGAAACATTGGCCACTTCTGAAAGATGACGACCTAATAGGAGACCGATTGCCATCTAAACCCAAGTTTGTGTAAAGAGGCTTCTTTCCCTGCCCGCTATGCAAAGCGTGCAGATGTGGTATAAAATCGACCACATTTTGCAATTTCCACACCAAAGAGAAATACAAAATCAATGAACTGATCAGATGCAATGACAGTGGAGTAGTATATATGCTACAATGCTCATGCGGTCTCCAATACATAGGCCAGACTTCACGCATCCTGAAAGACAGGATACGTGAACATATACTACAGATAGAAAAACTAAACATGGATACAGCCTTATACAGACACTTCTCCACCAAACATAAAGGTAATACCAAAGAACTGACCTTTATGGGCATCCAGAAGATCGGAAAAGACTGGAGAGGTGGAAACTACACCAAGAAATTACTTACCGCTGAATCCAAGTGGATTTTCAGATTGGATTGCCTTCATCCGAAGGGTTTGAACAATAAGGAAGATTTATCCCACCTATACAACTTAGTATAACTAAGGTGACTTATAATATAGATCTTCCCCTCTAGGTTCTAGTCGATATATATAACCCCCCCCTTATACTAAACCAGAAATAAGTGACTATAAAGGGGCACCCAACGGACTAATAGATCCCAACAAATCAAGTCTAAAACTAATAGGTGATTAATACACAAATCCTGTTCAAAAAGAAGGCAGGATAAATACCCCTCAATTATATTAGCTCCACCAAGAAACAGTATATGATCCCATACAAAAGCAATATATGGTCCCACACAAAAGCAAAGCATACGAACAACTATGACCTCATGATATACTACCCTCCCCTATATGTACATATGGCCCCACCTCCAATATCTGACTATGAAAAGTACATACCTTGTCTTATGGAAAGATAGAGGATTGTGGTTATAATGATTCCATGATTAGTTATTAATCAATTCACACTTCATATATAATATAATATAAATGTACTAGTATGTCAAAACAACCTGCAAATATGACCAATTTTAGGAACACATATGCACTTTAAAAAATCTGAAACATGAGTTACGTTACACAAACGATACCTCATATCAGAATTATTGATAACCCGTGAAAGTATCCCTCATTTTAATGTATGTATCTATTTCTGTTATAT
Source organism: Bombina bombina (assembly GCF_027579735.1). NCBI lineage: Eukaryota > Metazoa > Chordata > Amphibia > Anura > Bombinatoridae > Bombina > Bombina bombina. The sequence continues at coordinate 10,512,423 of NC_069505.1, forward strand.
TATTTTTTTCATTTATCGCTTAATTTTAATCTCCATTTCGATTCCCCTCATCACTACTGAGTCCAGTAAATATAATCCATTATATCGTCAGAGTCACACATACCTCTGTTAAGAATAAACAGATGACTTTTAATACTCTTTTATTAACAAACAGATGACGAACTGAACGCAAACATAACCTAGCAAAACAATCATTAAGAAAGTAAGCCCCCGTTACTAATAAATAACGATTCTCTACTACTAAAACTTAGCAACAATTTGAGCCCATCTTTACTAAGCTCAGCGAAGATATAATCTATTAAACCGCCAGAGTAATATACTTTGCTAAGAACAAACAGATGACTTTTTACACCCTGTTATTAATGAACAGATGACCTCTTTGAAAATATAACCTATCAAAATCACTATAAGAAAACACACCCCCGTTACTAATAAACAATGGCTCTTCACTACAAAAACCTAGAAACAATTTTAACCTATGAACAGCGCCAACAGGTCGTGACGTCACGACCAATAGAAACTTCCGAAAAACGGGACTAAATTTACATCGATAGAAACCCCCAAATTCAAAATAAACATATGAGTCAAAATATATAAGTTATGAATATCCCCCATCTGACCATCTATACTAGTGATTTGATCGCCAAATAAGAAGGACAAAACTTAACTGATTCGGTATCGATTTAACCGGAAGTGACGTCACAATCACGGAGGTTAGGGACTATTAAATATAAAGTAGACACGATTTAAGCCCTTCACAGTTGTCATACAAACTTCCAAAAACACAATACGAGTAAAAGGGATTCAATACCTATAACTTATAAAAAACAATCTTATAAGTTACGAAAAAACCGGAAGTCAGAAAGCGTTACTATTTCCGGTCACAGGTACACTTCCCCTATAAAAGACCCTCAATTAAAGCTTACCATCAGTCTTGATAAAGGCCTAGGAAAAGGCCGAAACGCGTAGACCTGGTAAGCAGTTTTTCAATAGGAGTACATATTTAAAATTGTTTTACACATTGTGTATTATTTCTATCCCACAGGTTTCTATTTTTGAATTTTAAACACTTTTTCTTCACCATTTTTTTTCATTTTTATTGTGATAAATCTGCTGAAAACTTCGCACTCAGCACCTCTTTTTTATATTATTCACTGGGGCAGGGACCCCCTGGCTGCATAAGGACATCACATAATAAGAGACAAGGACAACACTGTACACAGAGACTCCACTCTACATTCATTTCCCCTTTTTTTCTTCACGTATTTTATTCATTTTTTCTCAGTGAACTCAGGATTGACATATTTTTCACTTGATTTGTCATATTTTTTCATTTGTATTTTCAACACAGGATTTACACTGACTCTTTTTATTTTTGGAACATTTCACACAGGAACACTGTCACATTTCCTTTTTTGGACATTGGATCACCGTCACATTTTTATATTTTTATATTTTACACCTTTTTTCAACATTGTCAATTGAAATATTTTTATTGTTATTTGAATTATTTTTATTGTCATTTAATTACATTTTTTATTGTCAATTGAATTGTATCTGTATCACCCATATTTACATGTTATATTATCTCCAACTAGATTTTTTCTCCAATGTGTTTATGCTTTCAAGATTTTAATCATATATATTTTATTAGCGTGGATCCATGCACATGTAATATTGTGTTTTTATGAAACATTGCAATTTTATCGTCTCATATATGTTTTATCTACAATAAATTGTTTTAACACTTTTACCACATACTTGTAGCACACGACAGAGTTTACTCAAATATATAACCTTAGCCTCCTCATTGTTGGCGCCTGGGCATATTTCTCAGAAGTCTGTATTATCTAAGGGACTTGGTTTCTCTCCTGCAAGAGACTTCAGTTTATTTGATACTATATTGGACATTAACAAGTTAATTCGTAAAATAACCTTGAAAAAGCATTTTTCCAATAGTGTTGAAACTCAGGATTATGTTGATGAAGATATGAGAGACACGATTGCCATTAGTGACAATTGTAATTTCAAGGAACTGTGTGATGTTGCAACACTTTGTGAGTTACAAAGTGTTGATTCTTGTTCAGGAGTTGTTTTTAAACAACAACCAATGTTGAAACCTAAGTCTAGTACTTATTATCCTGTACAGGCTCGCAATGATGTGATTGAGCTGTTTCATTCAATTCTTGAACAAGATTTAGTAGAATTATCTTTGAAACTACGTAATGATACAACTAAAAATACCTCCAAGTTCAGTAATCTGAATAAAAAAGAAATTTTTGCATTGAACCAATTGAGTTCTACTTCGAATCTGATGATAGTCAATTCAGATAAGGGGGGTTCTATAGTTGTGCTAGATAAGGTAGACTACAATAATGAAGTATATCGCCAGTTAAGTGATGTTGAAACCTACATGAAACTCACTTTTAATCCTACCATTAAATTTCAAAGAGAGCTTGAACATTTATTGGATTTAGGAATAGAAAATGCTGTGTTCACTGGTAAAATAGCTGACTCAATTTTTGTTGAACATCCTAGAGTACCAGTGTTCAAGTACTTACCCAAAATACATAAGTCATTAGTCAATCCCCCAGGGAGACCAATAATTTCAGCGATTGGCTCCCTGGGGGAGAGATTGGGTCAATGGGTAGATGCACAGTTACAGCCAATAGTTCAATCATTACCTGGGTTTCTGAGAGATACTAAACATTTACTTAGATCCATACAACAGTTTGAATGGAAAGAGGGTTATGTTTTTTCTACAATAGATGCAGTTTCTTTATATTCATGCATACCGCATGAACAAGGATTAAGTGCTATACAGAGAATGCTTGTCAGATATTCTGGGTATGATGACAGATTAATTGATTTTATATTAGAAGCTATCTCATTCTTACTACATCATAACTACTTTATGTATAATGGTGAGTTCTATCTGCAACTTAGAGGGACAGCGATGGGGGCAAAATTTGCCCCCTTGTATGCCAATTTATATCTAGCAGATTTTTAAACCAGAAAGATCTTTGGAAATGAGAACTTTTATAAAGATAATATCAAGTTATATATCAGATATATCGATGATATTTTGATAATTTGGGGAGGGGAAGAAAATAATTTGAAGAATTTTGTTGATGATCTTAATTCAAATGACAACAACTTAAGTTTCACTTACAATGCTTCTAGAGATAATATACCATATCTAGATGTACTAATAGGACACAAAGATGAATCTATTATCACTGAAGTATATAGGAAAGATATCTCTGGGAATACTATTCTCAGAGCAGATTCATCACATCCCAGACATCTGAAAAAGGGGATCCCTAAAGGACAGTACATTAGGTTAATGCGTAACTGTAGCTCTTTGGATATGTATTGGAAACATGCTAGAGATTTGACTTCACGTTTGGTAGATAGAGGATATAAGGTAAGAGAGCTAAATGATATTGCTGCTTTGGTGTCTGGCTTTGATAGAAGTAAATTACTTAAGGATAAACAAAAAACAAGAAACAATACCAGAAATCAGAGTAGTAATAGTGTTAACTTCATAAGCAAATATAGCAATCAATATGATGCTATATGTAATATTATTAAGAAAAGGTTACCCCTTCTAGATATGGATGATGATTTAAGGTTGTTGTCAAAAAACTGTAATTTTATCTCCTATAGATCAGACACAATAGGTGATAGAATAAACAAGAATTTAAGTTCACACTCCGATACCAATGCCACAATATTGACAGGTAAAACTAGCAACTGGCTTTCTAAAAAATGTGGCTTCTATAAATGTGGTGTGAGGCCATGTAAAAGTTGCGATTTTGCTTTGGTAGGAGACACTTTCCAGTCTACAAATACTAGTAAAGTATATAATATTAAGGGACGCATCAATTGTAATTCAAACTTTGTTGTTTACCTTATCACCTGTTTACACTGTAATTTTCAATATGTGGGTCTCACCTCTAGGGGCTTAAAGGATAGGATTCGGGAACACCTTTTGTCCCTAGAGGCGGAGGTACCTAAAACTCCAGTGGCCAAGCATTTTTTGGAACATATTGATAAATTCAGGTATTTTCGGTTTCAAGGTATTGAACAGGTTAAAACTAACATCAGAGGAGGTGATAGATATAAGATCTTAAGCAAAAGAGAAATTTATTGGATTTATACCCTCAAAACGGGTTCCCCACTAGGAATAAATAAAATCAGTGACATTAAATTATTTATAGATGCTTAGTTTCATGTCTAGTTATGAATGTCTCCATTTAATATAGTAGTTACTACATAAGGACTGATCGTTTACAATTGAGATTAGTTCAATGTGTTTTTTCTCCTTATTTTCCTTTTGCTAAGTTGTAACATTATGTCATGTGTTCACAGTTGCCGTAATATAACTTAGTTTGCATTTAACTTTTATATCCTTTTGGCTACTTCTATGTGAAACATGTTATTTAATTGTAACAGCTTTTGCTTAACATTTTGTTTTCAGGGGTCCGATATTCCTAACTTTGATTTAACTAATTTTAGTAGAGGTGTTCTATTTAGTCTTAACTTGTAATATTATTATGTGATGCTTATAGTGATTTTGTAACATTTTTTATGTTGCTGTAAGAAAGTTAATACTTGGAAGTTTATGGAGTGCAAAAGGTTAAGTCAGAGGTGAGACTTCTGTCTGCTGATTGGCTATTCAGATTTGTTACCTGAGATTTAACAGCTGCCTATAACACTTCTTTCCCAGCTCTGATGAACCACTTGTGAAGCGGGAAACGCGTCAGCGGGGTTTGTTTGCTGTGCCTGAAATATTGTATGTACGCTTTGTAATATGTATTAAATTACGCTTTTACCTGCATATCTCTCTGCCATATTTTTACTTCACTGTTGCGATACCTGTTTTCTCTTTGTGACTTTGCCTAAATAGGGGTGTGGAGAGCCCCCAGCAACAGTGTTAGTATTAGCAGCCTGACCGTAATCACACGGATATTCTGTGAGGCCCTGGATTTAAGCCCTGTATGCATACTAATGCCCGGTGGATACATGTTTGCTTTGAATACCTGCAAAACGACACAAGGAACTTATACCGCACCGAGAGGGTTACAATCGGGTGAGTCCTCTTTTGATTAACTTCACTTGGATATTTTATAGTATTGAGGTGACATCCGCATTAGTGGGACTCTTGGACAGAGTCGGTTTCACCTCTGAATTTTCATTCTACACTAATTTACAGCATTAAGACTGAGCAGTCTTTTTCCCTTTAAATAAAAAATACATATGTCAGGGATGTTTTCAGGGCGGTTTAAAGAAATTTTTGTATAAGAACCCTGACATATGCATTTTTTTTAAAGCAGCAATATGATCACCCTAACTATAGGATACTATTTATAACACAGGTTCTTTCTTGATCCAGGCACTATTAATTCACTAACCTTAGGCACTTTATGACATAGTGCATACATTTTTAATAATTTATTTGATTGGGGTTCTTTTTGCGCTACTCTGTTTTTACTGTTAGCCCTGTGTATATATATATATATATATAAAATTATCTAAAGTATGAAAAAACCCCCCACTAAATTACAGAAAATAATAAAATAATTACAAGAATTTTAAACTAATTACACCTACTCTAATCCCCCTAACAAAATAAAAAAGCCCACCAAAATAAAAAAAAAGCCCTACCCTACACTAAATTACAAATAGCCCTTAAAAGGGCCTTTTGCGGGGCATTGCCCCAAAGTAATCAGCTCTTTTACCTGTAAAAAAAAGTACAATACCCCCCAACATTAAAACCCACCACCCACACACCCAACCCTACTCTAAAACCCACCCAATACCCCCTTAATAAAACCTAACACTAACCCCTTGAAGATCACCCTACCTTGAGAAGTCTTCACCCAACCGGGCCGAAGTCCTCAACGAAGCCGGGCAAAGTGGTCCTCCAGACGGGCAGAAGTCTTCATCCAAGCCAGGAAGAAGAGGTCCTCCAGACGGGCAGAAGTCTTCATCCAAGCCAGGAAGACGAGGTACTCCAGACGGCAGAAGTCTTCATCCAGGCAGCATGTTCTAACTTCATCCATCCGGCGCGGAGTGGCTACATCTTCAAGACATCCGACGCGGAGAATCCTCTTCAAACGACGTCCAACTGAAGAATGAAGGTTCCTTTAATGCCCCGCAAAAGGCCCTTATAAGGGCTATTTGTAATTTAGTATAGGGTAGGGCTTTTTATTATTTTGGGGGGCTTTTTTATTTTATTAGGGGGTTTAGATTAGGTGTAACTAGTTTAAAAAACTTGTAATTATTTTATTATTTTCTGTAATTTAGTGGGGGGGGTTTCGTACTTTAGATAATTGTATTTAATTGTATTTAGTTTAGGGAATAAATTTAATTATAGTATAGTGTTAGGTGTAATTGTAACTTAGGTTAGGTTTTATTTTACAGATAAATTTGTCTTTATTTTAACTAGGTAGCTATTAAATCGTTAATAACTATTTAATAACTATTGTACCTAGTTAAAAAAAATACAAAGTTGCCTTTAAAATAAAAATAAACCCTAAGATAGCTACAATGTAACTATTAGTTACTTTGTAGCTAGCTTAGGGTTTATTTTATAGGTAAGTATTTAGTTTTAAATAGGAATAATTTAGTTAATGATAGTTATTTTATTTCGATTTTTCTAAACTATATTTAAGTTAGGGGGGTGTTAGGGTTAGACTTAGATTTAGGGGTTAATACATTTAATATAGTTGCGGCGACATTGGGGGCGGCAGATTAGGGGTTAATAAATGTATGTAGGTGTAGACGATGTTAGGGACGGCAGATTAGGGGTTAATAAAATTTAACTAGTGTTTGCGATGCGGGAGTGTGGCGGTTTAGGGGTTAATATATTTTTTATAGTGGCGGCGATGTCCGGTTCGGCAGATTAGGGGTTAAAAATATTTTTTTATTGTTTGCGATGTGGGGGAGGGCCTCGGTTTAGGGGTTAATAGGTAGTTTATGGGTGTTAGTGTACTTTTTAGCACTTTAGTTAAGAGTTTTATGCTACGGCGTTAGCCCATAAAACTCTTAACTACTGACTTTTAAATGCGGTACCAGTCTTGACAGGAGAGGGTGTACCGCTCACTTCTTCCAAGACTCGTAATACCGGTGTTAGGCAAATCCCATTGAAAATATAGGATACGAAATTGACGTCAGTGGATTTGCGGTATTTTCGAGTCGGACCAAAAAAGTGAGAGGTACACCTGTATCTGCAAGACTCGTAATAACAGCGTTAGGAAAAAAGCAGCGTCGGGACCTCTCAACGCTGCTTTTTAAGGCTAACGCACAACTCGTAATCTAGCCGATATTCTTTTACTTTTCTTTAGACATTTGATGTACAAATTAGGTTCCAAATATAACTAGTAGATACTGGTATATGAATGCCTATAAGATGTGTGCCCTGAATTAATCATATAGCTTATACACTAAATATTAAAATTATATCCACAGATATGCAATAATTATAGTTAATGGAATAAGATCAGATACAAAAATATTTATCTAATTAAATTGCTACAGAACTCCATTGCAGGTATGTATGGAATAAGGAACACACTGTATTATTATTAAAATGGATAATCAAATGTAAATATAGTTATATGATTAATTACATCAGACTGCTACTCACAAGGTATGTATGTGATATTAAGATGAAGTGAAATATCTATATTAAATACTATGGTTCCATGAAAAACAAATAATTAAGAATATAATTACTACTAATATGATACGAGAAATACACCGATGTTTAGTCTCAATAAATACATGGTAAATTATATTAGATAGGGCATATTTGCTGACCAGATAAGTTTATTAATATCAGGCAGGAAATAATGAGTATATTAAATATACGTTTTAAAAATATATAAGAATATTTTTGTAGTAGTATTTGCAAACAAAACAGTTTTTCGATGTCTGCTGCCCCCCGATGGAATAAAACTGATATAACAACCAAAAGGTATTTGGCTGTTCAGAGAGGCATTTCAAAATAACCAATGATAGACAAGCTCTGACAGGGTGTAAACAAATTCTTTTGGAGTGATTCAGAGAATGAAGGAGTGGTCTATCACAGATATAGGCTTACACACTTGGCAAGAGGGGAGATTCAGTTGACTAACAGAAAAATACACAGACTTGGGGCTAGTATTTTCTCTGACATTTTATTGGAACCCTTCCTTGTGGATAATTTTGTGATCTGCACCCTTGCAAATAGTGGAATATACCTTCACGTATGACTTGTAGAATATTGGAAGAGTTGAAACTCTGAAAGTTGGTTATTTGGTATTGTATACCAATTTTTTTTTAAATATTTTTTAATAGATTTTAACAAAGGTATCATAGAACTAATTTGTAAGTGTCAATTTTAAGTACAGGTAGGAGTTCCATAGTCCTGTGTAGTTTAGAAATAATTCTATTGGTGCTAAATAATTCTATTGCTGGATAAGAATTTGTATACTTTATTTATTAAGTCAGTTTCATGTATTGTGAAGTCTTTTAAGAACTGCACATAAATTGGCTAATGTGTTGATAATATACTAATTTGTAGTGAATTAAACATTGTAAGTAGTGATCCATATTTTGGCACTGAATAGTATATAATACATTAGAGGTTACCACTGAAATAGAGTATAATTAATATTGTAACCTAGGTTATATCTAACATGTCGGAGTACACTGCTGAGATAATATTTATAGTGATAATCTAAAAGATATAATAGTATCTACAATGCCCTTTTAAGGGCAATGCCTATTCAAATGCCCATTTAGGGGCAATGGGTATCTTAGTTTTTTTTTAGACTTAGGTTTTTGTATTTTGGGGGTTGGTTAGGTGGGGGGGTTACTTTTTGCAATGCCCTACAAAAGGCCCTTGTAAGGCCCTTGTAAAGGATATTGGTAGTTTATATTTTTTTTTTTATAGGGCTATTACTTAGATTAGGTTTAATTTTGCATAATTTTGTTTATTATGTTTTGTAATCTTACGGCCAGATTACAAGTTATTCGTTATGAGCTGTGCAGTGCTATGTGCAGTTTTTTCTCACCGCTCACTTACCTACAGCGCTGGTATTACGGGTTTTTACAAACCCGGCGCTAAAAGACAAGAAGTGAGCGTAGAGCAAAATTGAGCTCCATCCCGCACTCCAATACCAGCGCTGCTTAAGTGAGCGGTGAGCTGGTTATACATGCTCATGCACGATTTACCCATAGACATCAATGGGGAGAGCCGGCTGAGAAAAAGTCTAACACCTGCAAAAAAAGCAGCGTAAAGCTCAGTAACACAGCCCAATTGATTCCTATGGGGAAACAGATTTTATGTTTACACCTAACACCCTAACATGAACCCCGAGTCTAAATACCCCTAATCTTACATTTATTAACCTCTAATCTGCCGCCCCCGACATCGCCTACACCTACATTATTCTTATTAACCCCTAATCTGCTGCCCCCAACATCGCCAACACCTACATTATATTTATTAACCCCTAATCTCCCGCCCCCAATGTCGCCGCAAATTACCTACACTTATTAACCCCTAATCTGCCGCCCACCAACATCGCTGCCACTATATTAAATGTATTAACCCCTAAATCTAAGTCTAACCCTAACACCCCCTAACTTAAATATAATTTAAATAAATCAAAATAAAAATCCTTTCATTACCTAAATTATTCCTATTTAAAAATAAATACCTATAAAATAAACCCTAAGCTAGCTACAATATAACTAATAGTTACATTGTATCTAGCTTAGGGTTTATTTTTATTTTACAGGCAAGTTTGTATTTATTTTAACTAGGTAGAATAGTTATTAAATAGTTATTAAATATTTAATAACTACCTAGCTAAAATAAATACAAATTTACCTGTAAAATAAAATGTAACCTAAGTTACAATAACACCTAATCTTACACTATAATTAAATAAATTCCCTACATTAAATACAATTAAATAAATTAAATTAGCTAAATCACAAAAAAAACACACTAAATTACAGAAAATAAAAAACAAATTACAGATTTTTAAACTAATTACACCTAATCAATTAGCTCTATCAAAATAAAAAAGCCCCCCCCAAAATAAAAAAAACCCTAGCCTAAACTAAACTACCAATAGCCCTTAAAAGGGCCTTTTGCTGGGCATTGCCCCAAAGAAATCAGCTCTTTTTCCTGTAAAGAAAAATACAAATACCACCCCAACAGTAAAACCCACCACCCACACAACCAACCCCCCAAATAAAAGCCTAACTAAAAAAACCTAAGCTCCCCATTGCCCTGAAAAGGGCATTTGGATGGGCATTCCTCTTAAAAGGGAATTTAGCTCTATTGCTGCCCAAAGCCCTAACCTAAAAAATAAACCACCCAGTACACCCTTAAAAAATCCTAACACTAACCCCCAAAGATTCACTTACCGGGAGAAGTCTTCATCCAAGCGGCAAGATGTCCTCAACGAAGCCGGCAGAAGTGGTCCTCTAGACTGGCAGAAGTGGTCCTCCAGACGGGCAGAAGTCTTCATCCAGTCGGCATCTTCTATCTTCATCCTGGCTCCATCTTCAAGACATCCGGCGCGGAGCATCCTCTTCAAACGACGTCTTCTTCTGAATGAATATCTCTTTAAGTGACGTCATCCAAGATGGCATCCCTTAGATTCCGATTGGCTGATAGAATTCTATCAGCCAATCGGAATTAAGGTGGAAAAAATCCTATTGGCTGATGCAATCAGTACACCCCTCACATTTTTGTAAATATTTTATTATATCTTTTCATGTGACAAGTTGCAACACTGAAGAAATGACACTTTGATACAATGTAAAGTAGTAAGTGTACAGCCTGTAAAACAGCGCAAATTTGCTGTCCCCTCAAAATAACTCCACACACAGCCATTAATGTCTAAAGCATTAGCAACAAAAGTGAGTACACCCCTAAGTGGAAATGTCCATATTGGGCCCAAATAGGCATTTTCCCTCCCCTCTGTCATGTGACTCGTTAGAGTTACAAGGTCTCAGGTGTGAATAGGGAGCAGATGTGTTAAATTTGGTGTTATCGCTCTCACACTCTCCGTTATCGCTCTCACACTCTCCCATACTGGTCACTGGAAGTTCAGCATGGCTCCTCATGGCAAAGAACTCTCTGAGGATCTGAAAATAAGAATTGTTGCTCTTCATAAAGATGGCCTAGGCTATAAGAAGATTGCCAAGACCCTGAAACTGAGCTGCAGCATGGTGGGCAAGACCATACAGCGGTTTCACAGGAAAGGTTCCACTCAGAACAGGAATCACCATGGTCGATCAAAGAAGGTTGTCGTAGACGTATGAGTGCTGTCAGCATTGCTGCAGAGGTTTAAGGGGTAAGAGGGTCAGTCTGTCAGTGCTCAGAGCATACGCCGCACACTGCATCAAATTGGTCTGCATGGCTGTCGTCCCAGAAGGAAGCCTCTTCTAAAGATGATGCACAAGAAAGCCTGCAAACAGTTTGCTGAAGACAAGCAGACTAAGGACATGGATTACTGGAACCATGTCCTGTGGTCTGATGAGACTAAGATAAACTTATTTGGTTCAGATGGTGTCAAGCGTGTGTGGCGGCAACCAGGTGAGGAATACAAAGACAAGTGTGTCTTGCCTACAGTCAAGCATGGTGGTAGCAGTGTCATGGTCTTAGCCTACATGAGTGCTGCCGGCACTAGGGAGCTACAGTTCATTGAGGGAACCATGAATGCCAACATGTACTGTGACATACTGAAGCAGAGCATGATCCCCTCCCTTCGGAGACTGGGCCACAGGGCAGTATTCTAACATGATAATGACCCCAAACACACCTCCTGAGGGTAAAGGTGATGGACTGGACAAGCATGTCTCCAGACCTAAACCCTATTTAGCATCTGTGGGGCATACTCAAACAGAAAGTGGGGGAGCGCAAGGTCTCTAACATCCACCAGCTCCGTGATGTTGTCATGGAGGAGTGGAAGAGGACTCCAGTGGCAACCTGTGAAGCTCTGGTGAACTCCATGCCCAAGAGGGTTAAGGCAGTGCTTAAAAATAATGGTGGCCACACAAAATATTGACAATTTGGGCCCAATTTGGACATTTCCACTTATTGGTGTACTCTCTTTTGTTGCCGACGGTTTAGACATTAATGGCTGTGTGTTGAGTTATTTTGAGGGAACAGCAAATTTACACTGTTATACAGGCTGCATACTCACTACTTTACATTGTAGCAAAGTGTCATTTCTTCAGTGTTGTCACATGAAAAGTTATAATAAAATATTTACAAAAATGTGAGGGGTGTACTCACTTTTGTGAGATACTGTATATAATGTGTGGGTATATTTACATATATATATATATATATATATATATATATATATATATATATATTCCAATAAATGAATGCACTCACAGGACTTCTTTTCAAAACATCAATAAATTTAATGTAACGTTTTCGTAGAAAACTTCCCCTTCATCAGCATGCTAATGAAGGGGAAGTTTTCTCTGAAAACGTTACATTAAATTTATTGATGTTTTGAAAAGAAGTCCAGTGAGTGCATTCATTTATTGAATTATAAGATTTGCATTTTTGAACCCAGGCGGTTGACTACTGGAGGGTTGGGCTGTAGATTGGACTTTTGTTTTATATATATATATATATATATATATATATATATATATATATATACACACACATATATCACTTGGTAAATAAAGACCTGCACTCCAATCCTCAAATATTTGTGTGAGCAGCAACCAGGGTGCTATATCAAAGATATACAAAAACAGTCACTAATAACATAGCACTCACTGGGTTTAAAAATAAAACTTAGCTTTTATTGTAGAATTTTCAAAGATTAAAACGATCCCATGACGTTTCGGTGCCAACCAGCACCTTTATCAAATGGTTCTGTCACAGATACCAGACAGCTAAGGCTACCCCCCACCCCCCTACAACCTCACCCCTATTTTTTCTCAGTGGTTTTGGGCTCCTCAGAGCAACCACAATCTCTGGAAGCTTTATGTTGCATGGTTTTGTGTTCCAAACTTGTTTAGAAAAGAGCTGGTCTATGACCTGGAAAACCCTCCTAGGCTGGCTGGGCTCCTGGAACTCCCAGTCGGCCGCTTTACAACGGACACCCGCCTAGCCCCTCTCAGGCTGTCCGGGCTCCTGGAACTCCCGGTCGGCCACAGGACAGCAGAACACCCTCTAACGTTACCCCTGGTAGCTCCAGCAACCATGTGCCCCAGAGCTCCGCTCTTTTGGGGATTAGTAGCCCCTAGGGAGGACAAGAGGTGGGAGAATTACCGGAGGGGAGCTCCTTTGGGAACTGGGGGTTTTGGACACCCCTATCCCCATAACGTCAACGGACTGTAACTCCGGTCCCCAGAAACGAATCATGCTGATTTTTGAACTGTGGCATCTGGGATCCGAGAGCTTTAAAATGACATCCTGGAAGTGCTGCCGCTCCACTGGGATCACCCCAAAACCGTCACCACTGTGTCCTGGGATTCTGTGGGACTAGGGTTGCTATGGAGGCACTGGGCTGTCTGGAGGGGCGGGAATGGCGGGAAAACTTTGGCATGGTCTTCTGTTCTTATCAAGATAAGTGTGTGTATAGAAGATGTGTGTTTTGCTCAATAAAATCAGTTCCTGTTTCACCTGAATGCTAGTATGTCTAGTTATTTGGGTGGGCTCCTGCTACAATCACTTTCCTGAGCTACATAGCAGCCTGTTCCAGGCAGAGGAAGGAGACTCTGGAAGAGCTACCTAGTCTGGGTAGTTGGAGTCTGCCACAGGGTGGGACCCTGGGTACTGGTGCTGTCAGGCATCAGGGGTGGCTACAGGCTGTGGTCACTTGCCAGCTACATAGCTGCAGTCGGCAGGGAGGAAGCAGGACCCCTTTGGCGGAGCTACCCAGTCGGGGTAGCCAGGGGTATCCATCACAATGGCTGGTAGTGGTGGGATCTGCTTCTTTCACACAGTTTCTGCTGACAGAGGAGACGTACCACAGTAGCCGGTAAATATGGAGGCAGAGTTCCTAGGAAGAGTACAAAAGATGCTGACCAGAACAAATGATCCTTGTTCGGAACAGGACGTTCTGGCATGGAGGAACCTTACCCTCCGAGACCTCTGGTGGGAGGCTCTGCAACAGGAGCAGGAAAATGGAAAGGCCCTCCCCATGATTCCGGGTTCAGTGGACCGTGACACTGCCTTTCCTGGGAGAACAGCTAAAGATGGAATGGCTAGCTTTTCTACATAGACTGATTGTGACAGACCCTGTGGTCAGAACTAAAAGAATTGACCTTGTGTAGCTTTGAGAAGCTGTTTTCTAAAAGACAGGTTTGCTGGCCTCAGCTATTGTGTGCTATAATTACGTTTAAGTGATAAACATTCCATTGTTCAATCACATCTAGAGAGCAGACGCCTCAGTGATAAGAAAAGCCAAGTGTGTGTCTTGTGTTTAAGTTGTTATCAGCTTGAGCAAGGTATTCTATTGTATCATGTCAAAGGGCGTGTTCCCTCCATCTAATGTACAACATTCTTTCAACCCCCCATCTGGGGTTAGACCTGCATATATACTGGGCATATGGCTCTTAATAAAGCACATTCTGTTTTAAACCTGAAAACTGGTTGGGTTGTGAGTTGCTGATTCCCTATGCAGGACATTGTTCATCTGGTGTTAACCCTTGGTATCCTGTTGGTACCGTAACAATTGGTGGCAAGCGACGGAATGAACCTTATCGCCCAGAAGAGCAACTACACAAGCCAGTAACCTCAGGAAGAGGGGGATTATTACAATACTGACTAAGATGGAAAGAGTACCAGGGACAGAAGGAACCAATGGGCCCAGCATATCAGACAGAACCCCTGAAGAAGCAAGCTTTGATCGGGCGGTTAAAATAAGACTGGCATATTATGGCCCCAACCCATCTGCGCAAATTATCGACCGGGTCATAGCAGCTGTGGAGGCCAACCTACTTCGCCAAAGCGGCGCTGCAGCAGCCCAAGGCACAGCAACCCCAGTGGAAAAGAAAAAAGTGCATTTTACTGCTTTTAAAAACTTCCTGGAAACAGAAGGAGAGATTGATGGGTACCTTGCGGATTTTGAGAGGCAATGTGCACTACACCAGGTACCCGCAGAGGACTGGGTCATGATATTATCTGGAAAATTATCCGGCCGGGCCAGTGAGGCTTTTCGGGCCATTCCAGATGAGGAAGTCGGGGATTATAATACTGTAAAAGAGGCTCTGCTCTCCAGGTATGCGGTTACACCGGAGGCATACCGGAGGCGGTTCAGAGACACTGTTAAATTGGCTGGTGATTCCTACGTTGAGTGGGCATGTAAGGTGCACCGCACAGCATCTCACTGGATGGCGGGGTGCCAAGCCGTGTCTGGGGAAGAGGTGCTGCAGCTATTCCTGTTGGAACATTGCTTTGACAAGTTATCAGCAGGAGTTAGAGAGTGGGTTCGGGACCGTAAACCCTCCACCCTGCATGAAGCTGCTCGCCTGGCAGATGAGTATACGGATGCCCGCAAACTGGACACTGCTACCACTAAGCCCCCTGCTAGAGTGGAGTACAGACCCCCAGTCACCCCAGCAGATGCCAGTTACCAACCCCCGGCGCACCGCTATACCACACGGCCTCCGGCCACGAACTACCCTCAGTGAGCCCGGTTCAATTCGCGGGGCTACTCACAACCTATTCGGTGCTTTGGATGTAAGCAACTAGGGCACAAAAGACCAGAGTGTCCCCTAAACGCAGCGAACCAAGCACAGTCCTGGAGAAGACCCGCCGGCGGAATCCCACGTAATCCTCAGCCTGCGGCCCGCTACGTAGAGGCGCAAGAATGCTGGGGCAGCCTACATGAAGCAGACTCCGTGCAAGCTGCCCACCGGAATAACCGGCAACTGGTTAAAGTGAATGGGAAGGAGGTCAGTGGTCTACGGGATACTGGTGCTACCATGACCTTGCTTCAAAAGAACTTGGTGTCTGAGAAACAGCACACTGGAGACACTGTGGCTGTGAGGGTAGCAGGGGGCACTGTGTTCTGCCTACCTGTTCCCAGGGTACATTTTGATTGGGGAGTGGGCGCTAGAACTGTGAATGTGGGGGTCAAGAAGGACTTACCTGTTGATGTTCTCCTTGGAAATAACTTGGCCCCCCTTGTTTCTGCCTATGCTCCCATGGGTCCCGCTGATGTTAACCCTGTGACTACCCGTGCCCAGATCCGTGCAGCAGAGACTGACCCACCTGCTGCTAAGCCCCAGGACGCTGAGCTCAGAAAATCTCTATCCACTATTGATACGTGGAAGTCCCGTTACAATGCGCTGATGAAGGAGAAGAGTCACGTAGAGGATGAAATGGTCACGTTAAATAATCATGTAACAGTGCTAGCGGAAGAGAAGAGGAGTGCAGAGGAAAAAGCACGTTTAGAACAGGAATCTCTGCTAGACAAGCTGCACCGACAGACTGCAGAAAACACCAGCTTGAGAGTGAAACATGAAACATTAAAGACAAACTTAGTGACACTGGAGGAGAAGCTCACGCTGGCTCATAGTGAGGTGCAGCAACTCAAGGGCACCCTATGTCAGTATGAAGGGATTGTGGATACCTATAAAGAGCAGGTACAAAAAACTCGTAAAGAAGCTGATGAGATTTTGAAGGACTATTTAGCCCTGGTCTGGGCACTGAAGAAGTTGAACCCTTATTTATACGGGCAGGAATTCTCTCTCATAACGGGAATACAGATGGATTGTCCTGGCAAACTGACATGCCTACCACCTCCTAGTCCGGTCATCCCCAGGCTGACCCGCCAAAGGGTCAAGCCGGGTCTGCCGGAGTGTTCCACAAGGGGGGAGCTATGTGACAGACCCTGTGGTCAGAACTAAAAGAATTGACCTTGTGTAGCTTTGAGAAGCTGTTTTCTAAAAGACAGGTTTGCTGGCCTCAGCTATTGTGTGCTATAATTACGTTTAAGTGATAAACATTCCATTGTTCAATCACATCTAGAGAGCAGACGCCTCAGTGATAAGAAAAGCCAAGTGTGTGTCTTGTGTTTAAGTTGTTATCAGCTTGAGCAAGGTATTCTATTGTATCATGTCAAAGGGCGTGTTCCCTCCATCTAATGTACAACATTCTTTCAACCCCCCATCTGGGGTTAGACCTGCATATATACTGGGCAAACAGCCAACATTCATTCGTTAGACTCTAAACACCGACTGTGATGGGTCCCATGGAATATTAAATGACAGTGTTAATGTTATATTCCAAAGCTGTATGAATCACCAAGCTTGATAATATTTTATGCACTCTGGTGGAGCACTGAATGTTATATAAGTATATTCAATTTTAATAACGTATTAATTATTAATCAACCGGCATCCACTTGTGTAATATAGTGTAACAGGTGTGTATATATCCTTTCCAATGGCGTGTATATATTCTGAATATATGTCCTTATATTCACTTCCAAACAGATATAGAATACCACAATGCACAGTACCCACACCGGTATCAAACAAATGACTTTGTAATCACAGTGAATAATTTTATAGATTCCGGTCCTACTCACCGCAGGAAGGGCAAATTTCAGTGTTAGTGGTAGAAGCTCTGATCCTTTCATTACCTAAATTATTCCTATTTAAAAATAAATACCTATAAAATAAACCCTAAGCTAGCTACAATATAACTAATAGTTACATTGTATCTAGCTTAGGGTTTATTTTTATTTTACAGGCAAGTTTGTATTTATTTTAACTAGGTAGAATAGTTATTAAATAGTTATTAAATATTTAATAACTACCTAGCTAAAATAAATACAAATTTACCTGTAAAATAAAATGTAACCTAAGTTACAATAACACCTAATCTTACACTATAATTAAATAAATTCCCTACATTAAATACAATTAAATAAATTAAATTAGCTAAATCACAAAAAAAACACACTAAATTACAGAAAATAAAAAACAAATTACAGATTTTTAAACTAATTACACCTAATCTAATAGCTCTATCAAAATAAAAAAGCCCCCCCCAAAATAAAAAAACCCTAGCCTAAACTAAACTACCAATAGCCCTTAAAAGGGCCTTTTGCTGGGCATTGCCCCAAAGAAATCAGCTCTTTTTCCTGTAAAGAAAAATACAAATACCACCCCAACAGTAAAACCCACCACCCACACAACCAACCCCCCAAATAAAAGCCTAACTAAAAAAACCTAAGCTCCCCATTGCCCTGAAAAGGGCATTTGGATGGGCATTCCTCTTAAAAGGGAATTTAGCTCTATTGCTGCCCAAAGCCCTAACCTAAAAAATAAACCACCCAGTACACCCTTAAAAAATCCTAACACTAACCCCCAAAGATTCACTTACCGGGAGAAGTCTTCATCCAAGCGGCAAGATGTCCTCAACGAAGCCGGCAGAAGTGGTCCTCTAGACTGGCAGAAGTGGTCCTCCAGACGGGCAGAAGTCTTCATCCAGTCGGCATCTTCTATCTTCATCCTGGCTCCATCTTCAAGACATCCGGCGCGGAGCATCCTCTTCAAACGACGTCTTCTTCTGAATGAATATCTCTTTAAGTGACGTCATCCAAGATGGCATCCCTTAGATTCCGATTGGCTGATAGAATTCTATCAGCCAATCGGAATTAAGGTGGAAAAAATCCTATTGGCTGATGCAATCAGTACACCCCTCACATTTTTGTAAATATTTTATTATATCTTTTCATGTGACAAGTTGCAACACTGAAGAAATGACACTTTGATACAATGTAAAGTAGTAAGTGTACAGCCTGTAAAACAGCGCAAATTTGCTGTCCCCTCAAAATAACTCCACACACAGCCATTAATGTCTAAAGCATTAGCAACAAAAGTGAGTACACCCCTAAGTGGAAATGTCCATATTGGGCCCAAATAGGCATTTTCCCTCCCATCTGTCATGTGACTCGTTAGAGTTACAAGGTCTCAGGTGTGAATAGGGAGCAGATGTGTTAAATTTGGTGTTATCGCTCTCACACTCTCCGTTATCGCTCTCACACTCTCCCATACTGGTCACTGGAAGTTCAGCATGGCTCCTCATGGCAAAGAACTCTCTGAGGATCTGAAAATAAGAATTGTTGCTCTTCATAAAGATGGCCTAGGCTATAAGAAGATTGCCAAGACCCTGAAACTGAGCTGCAGCATGGTGGGCAAGACCATACAGCGGTTTCACAGGAAAGGTTCCACTCAGAACAGGCCTCACCATGGTCGATCAAAGAAGGTTGTCGTAGACGTATGAGTGCTGTCAGCATTGCTGCAGAGGTTTAAGGGGTAAGAGGGTCAGTCTGTCAGTGCTCAGACCATACGCCGCACACTGCATCAAATTGGTCTGCATGGCTGTCGTCCCAGAAGGAAGCCTCTTCTAAAGATGATGCACAAGAAAGCCTGCAAACAGTTTGCTGAAGACAAGCAGACTAAGGACATGGATTACTGGAACCATGTCCTGTGGTCTGATGAGACTAAGATAAACTTATTTGGTTCAGATGGTGTCAAGCGTGTGTGGCGGCAACCAGGTGAGGAATACAAAGACAAGTGTGTCTTGCCTACAGTCAAGCATGGTGGTAGCAGTGTCATGGTCTTAGCCTACATGAGTGCTGCCGGCACTAGGGAGCTACAGTTCATTGAGGGAACCATGAATGCCAACATGTACTGTGACATACTGAAGCAGAGCATGATCCCCTCCCTTCGGAGACTGGGCCACAGGGCAGTATTCTAACATGATAATGACCCCAAACACACCTCCTGAGGGTAAAGGTGATGGACTGGACAAGCATGTCTCCAGACCTAAACCCTATTTAGCATCTGTGGGGCATACTCAAACAGAAAGTGGGGGAGCGCAAGGTCTCTAACATCCACCAGCTCCGTGATGTTGTCATGGAGGAGTGGAAGAGGACTCCAGTGGCAACCTGTGAAGCTCTGGTGAACTCCATGCCCAAGAGGGTTAAGGCAGTGCTTAAAAATAATGGTGGCCACACAAAATATTGACAATTTGGGCCCAATTTGGACATTTCCACTTATTGGTGTACTCTCTTTTGTTGCCGACGGTTTAGACATTAATGGCTGTGTGTTGAGTTATTTTGAGGGAACAGCAAATTTACACTGTTATACAGGCTGCATACTCACTACTTTACATTGTAGCAAAGTGTCATTTCTTCAGTGTTGTCACATGAAAAGTTATAATAAAATATTTACAAAAATGTGAGGGGTGTACTCACTTTTGTGAGATACTGTATATAATGTGTGGGTATATTTACATATATATATATATATATATATATATATATATATATATATATATATATATTCCAATAAATGAATGCACTCACAGGACTTCTTTTCAAAACATCAATAAATTTAATGTAACGTTTTCGTAGAAAACTTCCCCTTCATCAGCATGCTAGTGAAGGGGAAGTTTTCTCTGAAAACGTTACATTAAATTTATTGATGTTTGTTACGGTTGCCTCCAGGCTGGCTGGAAGTTGGACCGTAGAAAAGGATGCTCCTAGCGCTCACCAAAGGAGCAGCAGCACCGTAGTCAGCAATCCCTGTAGTGATATTAGCTGAAGCTGTCCCCTACAAACATGAGTCAAAGCTGCAAGTTAGAGGGTCAGAAATAGGTCTCATGTGCTGGAGCACACAGCCTCCTTTTTATTGAGGTTACATGCAAACAGGACACTCTCAGGGGGAGGCATAAAATCCCCCATCACACATTTGATATTAGATAGAGAGACACTCCCTTTGACAGGCCACAACATTTACTTCAGCAGATAACATTACACACAATAAAACAATGCAGTCCACCTTATCAATACTAGTCTGATTAGACAATGGGAAAGTTGATCACTAAACCTAATTAGAGCTAATCCCAGCAGACTTGTATTTAGAATAGGTTTCTTGAAGCTGAACAAAATTTAACTCTTAATGGCACACAATGAAACTGAACCAAGTGGGAGAAAGCCAGGGACAAGTCATTTCACAGGTCTGGGGACATAGTCTTAAAGGGGCCATTGTTCACCAGAGTCACAATATGTCCCCAGACGTTTCCCAAAGGGCCACACACACCCAACAAAAGTCAATATACTCTCAGGGGCACAATCTTCCAGGGGCCATAGTCATGAGGAAGGAGGCTGGCAAATAGGCTTCTCCAAAATCCAGGGAAGCAGGGCAACCTTCCATTTAAAGGGCCAGTCACAAATAGCAGTTTGTAACATATCTCCCCTTTTGGAGGGAGACTAACAAGGCACCTGACCTTCTGTCGGTCAGTGCCTAAGTTAGTCTCGCAACCCACCCACAAATAAACACTAGCAGCAAAGCAGCCCCCCCACAACAAGTAGCACTGGCCTGTAGGTTCCAGGTTATAGGATGAAAGTGTAGCATCCTCTGCCTTCCTGGCGCAGCTGTGCAAATAGCTGATGGTACTTGGGGGGCAGAGGCCAGCGGCACTCTGCCCTGGTGCCAGCGCTTCTGCTGGGGTGAGGGGTTTGCAGGCCAGTCCTGTAACAAGGGGGTCTGTAGGGCAGAGGCCAGCAGCGCTCTGTTCTGATGCCAGCTCTTCTGCTGGGGGAATTGGGGCATAGTCCTGCCCGGTGGCAAAGGGAACGTGGGGGTCAGTGGGGGTTAACATCTCCACTGTTAACCCTGGGCCCAAGTTAGGAGTTAGCTGGGGAGGGGGAGATTGGCTTACCTCCTCCTCCTGATACTCCGGCGGCCGTTGGGAAGGGAGGTCGATGCTCTCCTCTTCCTGTGGAACATGCTGCGGCTGGGGAGAGAGACCGGTTGTCTCCTCTCCCTGGAAGGCACACTCCGGCTGGGGAGGGAGGTCGATGCTCTCCCCTCCCTGTAGCTGGGTCTGTCGCTGGGGATCTGGGCCGCCTGCCCAGCATCCCTGTAGGGCCGGTAGAGAGACTGCGGTCCCATCTCCACCTGCCTGCTGGGGGTCCTCCCAGGACCAGTCTATGAGGCCTGCTGCCTCTGGTATCTCTGGTTGGGGTTGGGGAAGGAGACCGGTTGTCTCTTCCCTCTGCACAGTATACTGCCGCTGGGGAGGGAGGTCGCTGCTCTCCTCTCCCTTACATACTTCCAGCCGCTGGGGAATGGAGTCTGGGCTCACAATTCCCTGCATATTCCTCTGCTGCTGGGGGACAGGACCAACTGTCTCTGCCCCCTGTAACTCATTTTCTCGCTGGAGAGCAGGTGTCCATACCCCCAAACTCCACAGTTGGCGCTCAAAGGCTCGTGCTGCTTCGTTCTCAGAAGCCAATTCCCGGATGAGGCGACTGACTACCTCCTGCGCAGGGTCTGGACCATATCGGACTAGCCGCCTCTTTACCTCTGGAACGAAATCCGCGCCCTCATAGCGACGGATCAGGTTGAGGTGCTCTTCACAGGGTTCTGACCAGTATCTTGTCAGCTCCATGCTGCTGTAGGTAGGGACGCTGCGCAGTGGCTAGCGTTGCCCTCAATAACTTTCCTACGATACCAGTGCTGTTGTGGTGCTGCTCCTTGCGCTAGGACGCCAATCCCACCGCTGCCGCCAAATGTTACGGTTGCCTCCAGGCTGGCTGGAAGTTGGACCGTAGAAAAGGATGCTCCTAGCGCTCACCAAAGGAGCAGCAGCACCGTAGTCAGCAATCCCTGTAGTGATATTAGCTGAAGCTGTCCCCTACAAACATGAGTCAAAGCTGCAAGTTAGAGGGTCAGAAATAGGTCTCATGTGCTGGAGCACACAGCCTCCTTTTTATTGAGGTTACATGCAAACAGGACACTCTCAGGGGGAGGCATAAAATCCCCCATCACACATTTGATATTAGATAGAGAGACACTCCCTTTGACAGGCCACAACATTTACTTCAGCAGATAACATTACACACAATAAAACAATGCAGTCCACCTTATCAATACTAGTCTGATTAGACAATGGGAAAGTTGATCACTAAACCTAATTAGAGCTAATCCCAGCAGACTTGTATTTAGAATAGGTTTCTTGAAGCTGAACAAAATTTAACTCTTAATGGCACACAATGAAACTGAACCAAGTGGGAGAAAGCCAGGGACAAGTCATTTCACAGGTCTGGGGACATAGTCTTAAAGGGGCCATTGTTCACCAGAGTCACAATATGTCCCCAGACGTTTCCCAAAGGGCCACACACACCCAACAAAAGTCAATATACTCTCAGGGGCACAATCTTCCAGGGGCCATAGTCATGAGGAAGGAGGCTGGCAAATAGGCTTCTCCAAAATCCAGGGAAGCAGGGCAACCTTCCATTTAAAGGGCCAGTCACAAATAGCAGTTTGTAACAATGTTTTGAAAAGAAGTCCAGTGAGTGCATTCATTTATTGAATTATAAGATTTGCATTTTTGAACCCAGGCGGTTGACTACTGGAGGGTTGGGCTGTAGATTGGACTTTTGTTTTATATATATATATATATATATATATATATATATATATACACACACACATATATCACTTGGTAAATAAAGACCTGCACTCCAATCCTCAAATATTTGTGTGAGCAGCAACCAGGGTGCTATATCAAAGATATACAAAAACAGTCACTAATAACATAGCACTCACTGGGTTTAAAAATAAAACTTAGCTTTTATTGTAGAATTTTCAAAGATTAAAACGATCCCATGACGTTTCGGTGCCAACCAGCACCTTTATCAAATGGTTCTGTCACAGATACCAGACAGCTAAGGCTACCCCCCACCCCCCTACAACCTCACCCCTATTTTTTCTCAGTGGTTTTGGGCTCCTCAGAGCAACCACAATCTCTGGAAGCTTTATGTTGCATGGTTTTGTGTTCCAAACTTGTTTAGAAAAGAGCTGGTCTATGACCTGGAAAACCCTCCTAGGCTGGCTGGGCTCCTGGAACTCCCAGTCGGCCGCTTTACAACGGACACCCGCCTAGCCCCTCTCAGGCTGTCCGGGCTCCTGGAACTCCCGGTCGGCCACAGGACAGCAGAACACCCTCTAACGTTACCCCTGGTAGCTCCAGCAACCATGTGCCCCAGAGCTCCGCTCTTTTGGGGATTAGTAGCCCCTAGGGAGGACAAGAGGTGGGAGAATTACCGGAGGGGAGCTCCTTTGGGAACTGGGGGTTTTGGACACCCCTATCCCCATAACGTCAACGGACTGTAACTCCGGTCCCCAGAAACGAATCATGCTGATTTTTGAACTGTGGCATCTGGGATCCGAGAGCTTTAAAATGACATCCTGGAAGTGCTGCCGCTCCACTGGGATCACCCCAAAACCGTCACCACTGTGTCCTGGGATTCTGTGGGACTAGGGTTGCTATGGAGGCACTGGGCTGTCTGGAGGGGCGGGAATGGCGGGAAAACTTTGGCATGGTCTTCTGTTCTTATCAAGATAAGTGTGTGTATAGAAGATGTGTGTTTTGCTCAATAAAATCAGTTCCTGTTTCACCTGAATGCTAGTATGTCTAGTTATTTGGGTGGGCTCCTGCTACAATCACTTTCCTGAGCTACATAGCAGCCTGTTCCAGACAGAGGAAGGAGACTCTGGAAGAGCTACCTAGTCTGGGTAGTTGGAGTCTGCCACAGGGTGGGACCCTGGGTACTGGTGCTGTCAGGCATCAGGGGTGGCTACAGGCTGTGGTCACTTGCCAGCTACATAGCTGCAGTCGGCAGGGAGGAAGCAGGACCCCTTTGGCGGAGCTACCCAGTCGGGGTAGCCAGGGGTATCCATCACAATGGCTGGTAGTGGTGGGATCTGCTTCTTTCACACAGTTTCTGCTGACAGAGGAGACGTACCACAGTAGCCGGTAAATATGGAGGCAGAGTTCCTAGGAAGAGTACAAAAGATGCTGACCAGAACAAATGATCCTTGTTCGGAACAGGACGTTCTGGCATGGAGGAACCTTACCCTCCGAGACCTCTGGTGGGAGGCTCTGCAACAGGAGCAGGAAAATGGAAAGGCCCTCCCCATGATTCCGGGTTCAGTGGACCGTGACACTGCCTTTCCTGGGAGAACAGCTAAAGATGGAATGGCTAGCTTTTCTACATAGACTGATTGTGACAGACCCTGTGGTCAGAACTAAAAGAATTGACCTTGTGTAGCTTTGAGAAGCTGTTTTCTAAAAGACAGGTTTGCTGGCCTCAGCTATTGTGTGCTATAATTACGTTTAAGTGATAAACATTCCATTGTTCAATCACATCTAGAGAGCAGACGCCTCAGTGATAAGAAAAGCCAAGTGTGTGTCTTGTGTTTAAGTTGTTATCAGCTTGAGCAAGGTATTCTATTGTATCATGTCCAAGGGCGTGTTCCCTCCATCTAATGTACAACATTCTTTCAACCCCCCATCTGGGGTTAGACCTGCATATATACTGGGCATATGGCTCTTAATAAAGCACATTCTGTTTTAAACCTGAAAACTGGTTGGGTTGTGAGTTGCTGATTCCCTATGCAGGACATTGTTCATCTGGTGTTAACCCTTGGTATCCTGTTGGTACCGTAACAATTGGTGGCAAGCGACGGAATGAACCTTATCGCCCAGAAGAGCAACTACACAAGCCAGTAACCTCAGGAAGAGGGGGATTATTACAATACTGACTAAGATGGAAAGAGTACCAGGGACAGAAGGAACCAATGGGCCCAGCATATCAGACAGAACCCCTGAAGAAGCAAGCTTTGATCGGGCGGTTAAAATAAGACTGGCATATTATGGCCCCAACCCATCTGCGCAAATTATCGACCGGGTCATAGCAGCTGTGGAGGCCAACCTACTTCGCCAAAGCGGCGCTGCAGCAGCCCAAGGCACAGCAACCCCAGTGGAAAAGAAAAAAGTGCATTTTACTGCTTTTAAAAACTTCCTGGAAACAGAAGGAGAGATTGATGGGTACCTTGCGGATTTTGAGAGGCAATGTGCACTACACCAGGTACCCGCAGAGGACTGGGTCATGATATTATCTGGAAAATTATCCGGCCGGGCCAGTGAGGCTTTTCGGGCCATTCCAGATGAGGAAGTCGGGGATTATAATACTGTAAAAGAGGCTCTGCTCTCCAGGTATGCGGTTACACCGGAGGCATACCGGAGGCGGTTCAGAGACACTGTTAAATTGGCTGGTGATTCCTACGTTGAGTGGGCATGTAAGGTGCACCGCACAGCATCTCACTGGATGGCGGGGTGCCAAGCCGTATCTGGGGAAGAGGTGCTGCAGCTATTCCTGTTGGAACATTGCTTTGACAAGTTATCAGCAGGAGTTAGAGAGTGGGTTCGGGACCGTAAACCCTCCACCCTGCATGAAGCTGCTCGCCTGGCAGATGAGTATACGGATGCCCGCAAACTGGACACTGCTACCACTAAGCCCCCTGCTAGAGTGGAGTACAGACCCCCAGTCACCCCAGCAGCTGCCAGTTACCAACCCCCGGCGCACCGCTATACCACACGGCCTCCGGCCACGAACTACCCTCAGTGAGCCCGGTTCAATTCGCGGGGCTACTCACAACCTATTCGGTGCTTTGGATGTAAGCAACTAGGGCACAAAAGACCAGAGTGTCCCCTAAACGCAGCGAACCAAGCACAGTCCTGGAGAAGACCCGCCGGCGGAATCCCACGTAATCCTCAGCCTGCGGCCCGCTACGTAGAGGCGCAAGAATGCTGGGGCAGCCTACATGAAGCAGACTCCGTGCAAGCTGCCCACCGGAATAACCGGCAACTGGTTAAAGTGAATGGGAAGGAGGTCAGTGGTCTACGGGATACTGGTGCTACCATGACCTTGCTTCAAAAGAACTTGGTGTCTGAGAAACAGCACACTGGAGACACTGTGGCTGTGAGGGTAGCAGGGGGCACTGTGTTCTGCCTACCTGTTCCCAGGGTACATTTTGATTGGGGAGTGGGCGCTAGAACTGTGAATGTGGGGGTCAAGAAGGACTTACCTGTTGATGTTCTCCTTGGAAATAACTTGGCCCCCCTTGTTTCTGCCTATGCTCCCATGGGTCCCGCTGATGTTAACCCTGTGACTACCCGTGCCCAGATCTGTGCAGCAGAGACTGACCCACCTGCTGCTAAGCCCCAGGACGCTGAGCTCAGAAAATCTCTATCCACTATTGATACGTGGAAGTCCCGTTACAATGCGCTGATGAAGGAGAAGAGTCACGTAGAGGATGAAATGGTCACGTTAAATAATCATGTAACAGTGCTAGCGGAAGAGAAGAGGAGTGCAGAGGAAAAAGCACGTTTAGAACAGGAATCTCTGCTAGACAAGCTGCACCGACAGACTGCAGAAAACACCAGCTTGAGAGTGAAACATGAAACATTAAAGACAAACTTAGTGACACTGGAGGAGAAGCTCACGCTGGCTCATAGTGAGGTGCAGCAACTCAAGGGCACCCTATGTCAGTATGAAGGGATTGTGGATACCTATAAAGAGCAGGTACAAAAAACTCGTAAAGAAGCTGATGAGATTTTGAAGGACTATTTAGCCCTGGTCTGGGCACTGAAGAAGTTGAACCCTTATTTATACGGGCAGGAATACTCTCTCATAACGGGAATACAGATGGATTGTCCTGGCAAACTGACATGCCTACCACCTCCTAGTCCGGTCATCCCCAGGCTGACCCGCCAAAGGGTCAAGCCGGGTCTGCCGGAGTGTTCCACAAGGGGGGAGCTATGTGACAGACCCTGTGGTCAGAACTAAAAGAATTGACCTTGTGTAGCTTTGAGAAGCTGTTTTCTAAAAGACAGGTTTGCTGGCCTCAGCTATTGTGTGCTATAATTACGTTTAAGTGATAAAAATTCCATTGTTCAATCACATCTAGAGAGCAGACGCCTCAGTGATAAGAAAAGCCAAGTGTGTGTCTTGTGTTTAAGTTGTTATCAGCTTGAGCAAGGTATTCTATTGTATCATGTCAAAGGGCGTGTTCCCTCCATCTAATGTACAACATTCTTTCAACCCCCCATCTGGGGTTAGACCTGCATATATACTGGGCAAACAGCCAACATTCATTCGTTAGACTCTAAACACCGACTGTGATGGGTCCCATGGAATATTAAATGACAGTGTTAATGTTATATTCCAAAGCTGTATGAATCACCAAGCTTGATAATATTTTATGCACTCTGGTGGAGCACTGAATGTTATATAAGTATATTCAATTTTAATAACGTATTAATTATTAATCAACCGGCATCCACTTGTGTAATATAGTGTAACAGGTGTGTATATATCCTTTCCAATGGCGTGTATATATTCTGAATATATGTCCTTATATTCACTTCCAAACAGATATAGAATACCACAATGCACAGTACCCACACCGGTATCAAACAAATGACTTTGTAATCACAGTGAATAATTTTATAGATTCCGGTCCTACTCACCGCAGGAAGGGCAAATTTCAGTGTTAGTGGTAGAAGCTCTGATCCGTGTTGATTCTTCTCGGTTGTCCTTACACGCTGTACACACCTGCAGGGTAGCTCAGTGATTGACTGCTATACAGGCTATGGTAGCTTTGAAAGACACACTGATCATAGGATGCATACACCCCTCCTCAGCGTTTTCCTTGCGCTGACATGATGCATAAGAAATTCCAAAAGAAGTTAGTGGAGGTGAATGCAGGCAGCACAACTTAGTTAAAAATTAGTGAACTTTATTAAATCATTTTAAAACTGATACAAGCACAGAAACAATTGTTACCCAAACACACAGGGGGAAAGACTGCCTTCCGACGCGTTTCCTGCTCAAACTGAGCACTTCATCCCTGATGAAGTGCTCAGTTTGAGCAGGAAACGCGTCGGAAGGCAGTCTTTCCCCCTGTGTGTTTGGGTAACAATTGTTTCTGTGCTTGTATCAGTTTTAAAATGATTTAATAAAGTTCACTAATTTTTAACTAAGTTGTGCTGCCTGCATTCACCTCCACTAACTTCTTTTGGAATTTCTTATATATACTGGGCATATGGCTCTTAATAAAGCACATTCTGTTTTAAACCTGAAAACTGGCTGGGTTGTGAGTTGCTGATTCCCTATGCAGGACATTGTTCATCTGGTGTTAACCCTTGGTATCCTGTTGGTACCGTAACACTGATCCAGCAAGAGATGTGGGAGGAAGACGGCTATCGGGCCCTCCAATGGCTCGCTATGCAAGCGCAGCCATGGCTGGAGGAAGGCTCCCCCACAGAGGGCTTTGGCTTCGGCGGCCCTGGATTGCTGTTTACAAAAAGGACAGAGGACCCACAGTTTGGGAGCGAGACAGACCAGGGTCTGGAGGATATCTCTGGGCTCCAAGAGGAACTGCTGGATCTCTTGGAGGAGACCTGGCTGCTGGACGATCTGGATTTATTATTGACCAGGAAGAGGCACTGGTCAAGGAATACAAGAGCCTGCTGGATCTCGCTAAGCAGTGTGCCAGGGGTATACAGATCTGGGGTGCAGCCCTCTGAGATTCATGGAGCTTGACCGTGGAGGAGTGGCAGCAAAGAAAAAAGGAATTAGGGCTGCTGGATCCTGATCAGCAGTCTGGCTCTGAGCTTATAGACTTGGACAAGGGAGCCACCCCAGCAGAAGTGCTGACAACAGGGCAGAGAGCTGCCGGCCTCTGCCCAGTACCTGTAACAGCTCCAGGAAACCTGGGAGTGGAGGTAGTGGTCCTCCTACCCCTTACAGAGAACAGGTAGAGATGGATGTCAATAACTCTCCCCAGCAGCAGAACCCCTTCCCGGGAGAGGAGACAGTCGGTCTCTCTCCCCAGCGGCAGAGCCAGGGGCTGGGAGAGGAGACAGTCAGTCTCTCTCCCCAGTGGCAGAGCCATCCCCTGGGAGCGGAGGTAGTCACCCTCCCTCCCCTTAAACAAAACCCCTTCTTGGGAGAGGAGACAGTCGTTCTCTCTCCCCAGCGGCAGAGCCAGGAGCCGGGAGAGGAGACAGTTGGTCTCTCTCCCCAGCGGCAGAGCCATCCCTTGGGAGCAGAGGTAGTCGTCCTCCCCCCCGCGTAAACTGAACCCCTTCCTGGGAGAGGAGACAGTCGATCTCTCTCCCCAGTGGCAGAGCCAGGAGCCAGGAGAGGAGACAGTTAGTCTCTCTCCCCAGTGGCAGAGCCATCCCCTGGGAGCTGAGGTAGTCGTCCTCCCTCCCCATAAACAGAACCCCTTCCTGGGAGAGGAGACAGTCGGTCTCTCTCCCCAGCGGCAGAGCCAGGAGCCGGGAGAGGAGACAGTCAGTCTCTCTCCCCAGCGGCAGAGCCATCCCCTGGGAGCGGAGGTTGTCGTCCTCCCTCCCCGTAAGCAGAACCCCTTTCTGGGAAAGGAGACAGTCGGGCTCTCTCCCCAGCGGCAGATCCATCCTTCGGGAGTGGAGGTAGTCGTCCTCCCTCCCCTTACAGAGAAGCCCTTGCAGGGAGAGACGGGTATCGATATCTCTCCCCAGCGGCCAAATCCCTTTTTGGGAGAGGAGACAGTTGGTGTCTCTCCCCAGCGGCAGCACAGTTTCCCATGGAGCGGAGGTAGCAGACCTCCCTCCCCAGCGGTAGATCTCCTTCTCGGGAGAAGAGACAGATGGACTCTCCCCTCAGTAGCTTGGCAGGGTCTCTACCCTTTTCTTGTCCCGGAGTATTTCTCACTGAGGGCTGGCATTGCATTGGGCAAGGAGGATAAAAGTGTATACAGTTGGTGCCACATGTTTTAGGCACCCGAGCTTTACTTGCCCCATCAAGGAGCAACCTCCCCCTCTAGTCTGGGGTGGGAATACAGCTGGGAAACCAGCACTAGCTTTGTTTGTGGGTGGCTCAGCCGGTACTAAACAGTGTCACAGAGGGAGGCAGTGTGGCCATGGAACTTAAGTACACTGGAACTTGTGGGACAGCAATTGTTTTGGAGCCGGCCTTAGAAAACTTTTTGGGACATTGCCTTATGTGACTATCCCTGCGCCCAGGGCGCAGGGTATAAACGTCAGCAGGATCCCCCCAGGATGCCCCAAGCTCAGGAGAGATGGGATAACCTCTCCCAGCAACCAAGAAGTGGAGGGCCACGAACTGGAGTGGGGAGATGTCACGCATACCAGACAGCTAAGGCTATCCCCACCCCCCTACAACCTCACCCCTGTTGTTTCTCAGTGGTTTTGGGCTCCTCAGAGCAACCACAATCTCTGGAAGCTTTTGGTTGCATGGTTTTGTGTTCAAAACTTGTTTAGAAAAGAGCTGGTCTATGACCTGGAAAACCCTCCTAGGCTGGCTGGGTTCCTGGAACTCCTGGTCGTCCGCTTTACAATGGACACCCGCCTAACCCCTCTCAGGCTGTCCGGGCTCCTGGAACTCCTGTTCGGCCACAGGACAGCAGAACACCCGCTAACTTTACCCCTGGTCGCTCCAGCAACCATGTGCCCCAGAGCTCCGTTCTTTTGAGGATTAGTAGCCCCTAGGGAGGACAAGAGGTGGGAGAATTACCGGAGTGGAACTTCTTTGGGAACCGGGGGTTTTGGACACCCCTATCCCCATAACTTCAATGGACTGTTACACCGGTCCCCAGAAATGAATCATGCTGATTTTTGGACTGTGGCATCTGGGGACCGAGAGCTTTAAAATGACATCCAGGAAGTGCCACTCCGGGATCACACCAAAACCGTCACCACTGTGTCCTGGGATTCTGTGGGACTAGGGTTGCTATGGAGGCGCCAGGCTGTCTGGAGGGGTGGGATGGTGGGAAAACTGTGGCATTGTCTTCTGTTCTTATCAAGATAAGTGTTAGTATAAAAGATGTGTGTTTTGCTCAATAAAATCAGTTCCTGTTTCACCTGAATGCTAGTATATCTAGTTATTTGGGTGGGCTCCTGCTACAATCACTTTCCTGAGCTACATAGAAGCCTGTTCCAGGCAGAGGAAGGAGACTCTGGAAGAACTACCTAGTCTGGGTAGCTGGAGTCTGCCACAGGGTGGGACCCTGAGTACTGGTGCTGTCAGGCATCAGGGGTGGC
>NC_069505.1:10549394-10626894 GCF_027579735.1 Bombina bombina
TATTAATTGTAATTTTTATTTAGATTTATTTTAATTATGTTAAAGTTAGTGGGTGTTAGGGTTATGTTAGGGTTAGGGTTAGACTAAGGGTTAGGTTTAGGGGTTAATAACTTTAGTATAGTGGCAGCAACATTGGGGGCGGCAGATTAGGGGTTAATAATAATATTTAACTAGTGTTTGCGATGCAGGAGTGCGGCGGTTTAGGGGTTAATATGTTTATTATAGTGGCGGCGATGTCCGGAGCGGCAGATCAGGGGTTAATAATTTTATTATAGTGTTTGTGATACGTGAGGGCCTCCGTTTAGGGGTTAATAGGTAGTTTATGGGTGTTTAGTGCACTTTGTAACACTTTAGTTATGAGTTTTATGCTACAGCTTTGTAACGTAAAACCCATAACTACTGACTTTAGATGGCGGAATGAATCTTGTTGGTATAGGCTGTACCGCTCACTTTTTGGCCTCCCAGGCAAAACTCATAATACCTGCGCTATGGGAGTACCATTGAAAAAGGACTTTTTGAAAGGTGCGGTAGTTTCATTGCATTACAGCCAAAAAGGCTCATAATGCACAACTCGTAATCTAGCAAAAAATGATCCAAAACAATAAAAACTATTCCAATTCTTATACCCCGTTAAAAAAAAACCCACCCCAAAATAAAAAAACCCCTAATCTATAATAAACTACCAATAGCCCTTAAAATGGCCTTTTGTAGGGCATTGCCCTAAATAAATCAGCTCTTTTTCTAAAAAATAAAAACAAACACCCCATAACATTACAAACCCCCACCCCCCCCAACCCACAAAATAAAAAAAAACTAACTAAAAAAACCTAATCTACCCATTGCCCTGAAAAGGGCATTTGTATGGGCATTCAGCTCTTTTACTGCCCTTAAAAGGATATTCAGCTCTTTTACTGCCCTTCAAAGGGCATTCAGCTCTTGTTAGGTGTTGTTTTCAGAGGGGGAGTGTCAGTCAGGACTGGGCCTCGGGCACACCGTACCAACTGGAAGTGAATATATTATTTGATAAGGATATCCTTAGAACAGCACTTCAGACCACGCAGCAATGAGCCTAAAACTATTCTCCTTTATTGAAATATACGATGCATGTCTTATAGACGACAATTACAGCATACAGGGTTAACAAGATGACACATTATGACTGCGTCATTTTACACAGTGTTTGTCAGGAAAAATACTAGCTAGAAACAATATTTCTATAGTCATAATAAGGAGGGAATCTAGTAGCAAAGCAAGGGTATTTGAGCATCTTATAGAGAGAGTACTTTCCAGGCGTTGTGCCAAGAACATCTGCAAGGTCACCTAGCTCTGCAGAAACCAACAACAAATATGTATTTCCCACTACAGAATAAACCACTATAATAAATGCTATTCATTACAAGATGGATGCCAAAGACAAGATGGCAGCCAAGAACAAGATGGCGCTAGTCATGCTAACAATAATCCCTAACATACCACCCTTTTATTCTAACAGAATAACATAAAAATAGAAAGGCGCAGATAATTAGTAAATCCTTTAGCAAAGATATAAGCCTGATACTTTGGTATAACATGAATCTATGTGAGAATACTATAGAGAAAGATATTCACATGAAATGGTATAATTTTATAGGCCAATAAGGCACAATTTGTCACTGCACATTGGTGCGGCCTCTCCAATACTCTCCGTCTACCTCCCAGCATCCTCAAACTACTGGTTTATCTGCACAAAGACCCAACCAGCCCCCTATCTACCCCCAAAAAATGCTGCATCTTTTATTTCTCCACCTGCATTGCTAGCACCCCCCAATATGTCCAACAGTTCTTTGCTCAGTACATTCTCCACAGTGAAGCATGACATGGGAACAGCACAAATGTCTCTAGGTGGCCTCTGATCACTTTAAGAACAGTCTTTGTCCTCTTAGAGTGCTCCACCTTCCTCAGACACTTTGCTTCAATACCATAGTCCATGTGCAATAGGGGTGCTTATCCAGTGTTCTTCTGCAGGTAGATGCTGGAAGTCTGATGGTTTGTTCATGGGGTAGACAAGGTAGCCAGTGGATCCCCATAGCAAGCAGACACTCGAGTTAGACGGAGTCTAAGAAGGAAACAAAACAGCACAAGATGAGTACACACCCCGATACAATCACAATTATGTCCAAATAAAACTTCTTTCACCTTTTTTTAAGCATCAGCATTCCTTTAGCTTAACGTATCCTATGTCATTTAAAACCAGAAAAACATTGTAGATCTATAATACAAACTAAATACATTGATACTTTTACAGAGAACAACTCACCGCTTCTCTATACAATTTAAATGATACTTCATGAATACTAAGCAAGTGAAAACTGCTAGACTTCATCAAGAGGCTGAATGGCTATGCTAAAACTTATGCTAAGGCCTGCCCTGCAACAAAAATGAAAAAAATAAAACAGTCAATAAAAATATTTTCTTTAAAATGAATCTCTTCACACTGTCACTTGGAACTACTAAAAATAAAAGAACCTAGTGTTGCTTTATTCTGCAAAG
Organism: Bombina bombina; assembly: GCF_027579735.1. Taxonomy (NCBI): domain Eukaryota; kingdom Metazoa; phylum Chordata; class Amphibia; order Anura; family Bombinatoridae; genus Bombina; species Bombina bombina. Next base: position 10,551,924 of record NC_069505.1, read on the forward strand.
CTACTATCTGTAATGTTTATAATTCTCCAACTATGATCCTAATAGTCAGCAATCTCATCTGATAAACACTACTAGTTTACTAATTATTTTATGCAACCTAAATGATCTCCTGTATGAGGAAAGAATACAATCATAACATTATTTAAAACTACAAAATCTTTTAAAGGTAAACACATCTTTATGGTAAGATTAATTCCTTTCATTGACAAACATCTGGAATTACCAAATTCAAATTGCAGATACCATACCAATTAATAAAAGGGAAAAAATAAATTTACTTTCATAACACAGCTCCAATAAGAGCTATGGTAGGTAGACAATATGCTATCAATATAACTATAAGATAATTATGCTACTCCCTAAACAAATATTTATTTGTATAATTAATATAAATTTCTAGCTGAGACGTGTCCTCACTGTTCCATAGGGTGAAGGGTCTAAAATATTCTGATATATTGCAGCATTTTCTTTAAACTATAAAGGTGCAAACATATTTTCTATACTCAGCGGGCCATTCAATAGGTTACAATACTGCAAGGTTTAGAGTTTTACTTATCTAGAGGGTTATTTTGTTTAAGTACATAAACTCCAATGTTTTACTAATACCAATGAGGCATACTTTTCTGCAGACAAAGCTATATGACTTCTTATAACTAATATGATCAACCAAAAATAACACAAATACAAGAGCATACAAAACAAGAAATATAAGTAAACAAGTTAAAACAATACTACCCTAATTTAATTGTTTGACTCTGTAACAGCGTAACAGGTCCTCAATATCAACAGGCAAGGCAAAGTCCAGAGAAGGATAGTCTTTATGTTCTGACGACACACATCATAGGAAACAGTCATAGATTACCCAGAGTCCAGTTCTGGGGATGGTACCAGCATGCAAAGCAAAGAATGGATCCAAAGATAGTTCAGCAACTTTTACTGCAGTATGGTGGTTAAAACAAGCTTGACAAAATGTATTTTATCTTCATTGTTTCTTTCTTTAAAAGGTTTACTTGCATTCAGTCTTCAATCTTTTGGAGAGTGCACTATGGAATTTTATCTGTACAGATTTTACCTAAATATGAAAAACTCAAAAATAATTCAGTTAGTATCTTTAATCTATGGATACCGCTTCATGATCTCATCCTGCAAATACAAATATTGTGTTAAGAACAAAATAGAAAAATAAAAACATTTTAGGTTCACTTTCTTACTTAAAATAATAATCACCCAAATCACATAAAGATACTCAGCAATACTTCCCCCTTTGTTTGCGGGAAACACCCTATGTGTCACGCAAACACAAGATAACAGCAAACTAAAAGACAATTCATGCACTCCCCTTATGCATGTAGTATACTATTCTTAACATCATGCAAAATCAAATACACCTCAATATTCAATATTCCATTCATACAGCACGTTTCCACATGCAGTCACAAAAAAGAAAAACATAACAATCTCTTAGAAAACACTTTAAAACCAATTGTCCATTCCACAACACAAAACATTAACAGCCGGCACAAACTTTTAACAATCAGAATTAACCTGAAATTTAACACATATACTGACATTTACTGAAACACAGCACTCGCAAAACACTCCAAATAATTAAAATCCTATAACAACCATCTATACCCTGGTTCTGCAAATTCTACCATGCACAATACTATGAGATCATACTAATGACACAATCACTGCAGATGATCAATAAACTCCAGTTGCATATTTACAAATAAAATCCCTAACCATAAATTTACAAAGGAACACACAAACACCTAAGTACCATATTTTGGGAAAGATCAGATAATAATGGTACAGCCACTGTTCTATATAGCTCCTGCTCGCTTGCACAGTGCAAATCCACTGTTAAATAATCATGTGTGGCACAAATAATTTGTGAAAAGCTCTGGAATCCAGTCTATACTTTTACATAACCAAGATTTTAATAAATTCACAATTATTTGATTTAACTTTGTTTTATAATTTGATATTCACCATTTTGCAGCTCTCTAGCTAAATATAACAATTGTATATAACAAAATGAGCTTTCTACAAAAGAATAATAATAATAATAATTTACACAAATAGATTAAAAGGACAGTTTGCCTAAAAAAATTCCCCTTTAACTTTTTCTCAATAATCCACTGTCCTCACTTATAATAAAACAAATGTATACTGACGTCCATTAAATAGCCTAAGCAAACACAACCAGCATAAAAAAAACACACACACTCACAGTGGGGTGCAGGATTGTTAAAGGGACATTTTACCCAAATTAAAAATATCTTTAATTGAAACTGCTGACACTGTTAAATATACAAGTGTTAGACTTACAGTAAACCTCATTTTCTCTCTCCGTAAATATTTATTTAAAATCTCAGATTTTATATCAGTTTGCCTGTATCCCTTTAAATATTTTCTCTCCTCTTTTTTTTTTCACTAGTCTCACAGATCACAACACAAAGGTTGCAGGCAATTGATCAGATTAGTTTGCATTACAAAGGGAATTGATTTACACTGCATAACTGTCTGCTATCAAAACGGCAGATTTAAAAAAATATGGCCTAGATTTAGAGTTTGGCGGTAGCCGTGAAAACCAGCGTTAGAGGCTCCTAACGCTGGTTTTAGGCTACCGCCGGTATTTGGAGTCACTGAAAAAAGGGTCTAACGCTCACTTTTCAGCCGCAACTTTTCCATACCGCAGATACCCTTACGTAAATTGCGTATCCTATCTTTTCAATGGGATCTTTCTAACTCCGGTATTTAGAGTCGTGTCTGAAGTGAGCGTTAGAATTCTAACGACCAAACTCCAGCCGCAGAAAAAAAACAGGAGTTAAGAGCTTTTTGGGCTAACGCCGGTTCATAAAGCTCTTAACTACTGTGCCCTAAAGTACACTAACACCCATAAACTACCTATGTACCCCTAAACCGAGGTCCCCCCACATCGCCGCCACTCGATTACATTTTTTTAACCCCTAATCTGCCAACCGCCACCTACGTTATACTTATGTACCCCTAATCTGCTGCCCCTAACACCGCTGACCCCTATATTATATTTATTAACCCCTAACCTGCCCCCCACAACGTCGCCACCAGATACCTACAATAATTAACCCCTAACCTGCCCCCCTCAACGTCGCCTCCACCTGCCTACACTTATTAACCCCTAATCTGCCGAGCGGACCGCACCGCTACTATAATAAAGTTATTAACCCCTAATCCGCCTCACTAACCCTATAATAAATAGTATTAACCCCTAATCTGCCCTTCCTAACATCGCCGACACCTAACTTCAATTATTAACCCCTAATCTGCCGACCGGAGCTCACCGCTATTCTAATAAATGTATTAACCCCTAAAGCTAAGTCTAACCCTAACACTAACACCCCCCTAAATTAAATATAATTTAAATCTAACGAAATTAATTAACTCTTATTAAATAAATTATTCCTATTTAAAGCTAAATACTTACCTGTAAAATAAATCCTAATATAGCTACAATATAAATTATAATTACATTGTAGCTATTTTAGGATTTATATTTATTTTACAGGCAACTTTGTAATTATTTTAACCAGGTACAATAGCTATTAAATAGTTATTAACTATTTAATAGTTACCTAGTTAAAATAATTACAAAATTACCTGTAAAATAAATCCTAACCTAAGTTACAATTAAACCTAACACTATACTATCATTAAATTAATTAAATAAAATACCTACAATTACCTACAATTAAACCTAACACTACACTATCAATACATTAATTAAATACAATACCTACAAATAACTACAATGAAATAAACTAACTAAAGTACAAAAAATAAAAAAGAACTAAGTTACAAAAAATAAAAAAATATTTACAAACATAAGAAAAATATTACAACAATTTTAAACTAATTACACCTACTCTAAGCCCCCTAATAAAATAACAAAGACCCCCAAAATAAAAAATGCCCTACCCTATTCTAAATTACTAAAGTTAAAAGCTCTTTTACCTTACCAGCCCTGAACAGGGCCCTTTGCGGGGCATGCCCCAAGAATTTCAGCTCTTTTGCCTGTAAAAAAAAACATACAATACCCCCCCCCAAAATTACAACCCACCACCCACATACCCCTAATCTAACCCAAACCCCCCTTAAATAAACCTAACACTAAGCCCCTGAAGATCTTCCTACCTTGTCTTCACCCTACCAGGTTCACCGATCCGTCCTGAAGAGCTCCTCCGATGTCCTGATCCAAGCCCAAGCGGGGGGCTGAAGAGGTCCATGATCCGGATGAAGTCTTCATCCAAGCGGGAGCTGAAGAGGTCCATGATCCGGATGAAGTCTTCATCCAAGCGGAAGCTGAAGAGGTCCATGATCCAGATGAAGTCTTCTATCAACGGCATCTTCAATCTTCTTTCTTCCGGATCCATCTTGCAGACCTCTGACGCGGAACATCCTCTTCTCCCGACGCCTACTAGCCGAATGACGGTTCCTTTAAGGGACGTCATCCAAGATGGCGTCCCTCGAATTCCGATTGGCTGATAGGATTCTATCAGCCAATCGGAATTAAGGTAGGAATATTCTGATTGGCTGATGGAATCAGCCAATCAGAATCAAGTTCAATCCGATTGGCTGATCCAATCAGCCAATCAGATTGAGCTCGCATTCTATTGGCTGATCGGAACAGCCAATAGAATGTGAGCTCAATCTGATTGGCTGATGGAATCAGCCAATCGGATTGAACTTGATTCTGATTGGCTGATTCCATCAGCCAATCAGAATATTCCTACCTTAATTCCGATTGGCTGATAGAATCCTATCAGCCAATTGGAATTTGAGGGACGCCATCTTGGATGACGTCCCTTAAAGGAACCGTCATTTGGCTAGTAGGCGTCGGGAGAAGAGGATGTTCCGCGTCGGAGGTCTGCAAGATGGATCCGGAAGAAAGAAGATTCAAGATGCCGTTGATAGAAGACTTCATCCGGATCATGGACCTCTTCAGCTCCCGCTTGGATGAAGACTTCATCCGGATCATGGACCTCTTCAGCTCCCGCTTGGATGAAGACTTCATCTGGATCATGGACATCTTCAGCCCCCCGCTTGGGCTTGGATCAGGACATCGGAGGAGCTCTTCAGGACGGATCGGTGAACCTGGTAGGGTGAAGACAAGGTAGGAAGATCTTCAGGGGCTTAGTGTTAGGTTTATTTAAGGGGGGTTTGGGTTAGATTAGGGGTATGTGGGTGGTGGGTTGTAATGTTGAGGGGGGGATATTGTATGTTTTTTTTTACAGGCAAAAGATCTGAAATTCTTGGGGCATGCCCCGCAAAGGGCCCTGTTCAGGGCTGGTAAGGTAAAAGAGCTTTTAACTTTAGTAATTTAGAATAGGGTAGGGCATTTTTTATTTTGGGGTCTTTGTTATTTTATTAGGGGGCTTAGAGTAGGTGTAATTAGTTTAAAATTGTTGTAATATTTTTCTTATGTTTGTAAATATTTTTTTATTTTTTGTAACTTAGTTCTTTTTTATTTTTTGTACTTTAGTTAGTTTATTTCATTGTAGTTATTTATATATATTGTATTTAATTAATGTATTGATAGTGTAGTGTTAGGTTTAATTGTAGGTAATTGTAGGTATTTTATTTTATTAATTTAATGATAGTATAGTGTTAGGTTTAATTGTAACTTAGGTTCGGATTTATTTTACAGGTCATTTTGTAATTATTTTAACTAGGTAACTATTTAATAGCTATTGTACCTGGTTAAAATAATTACAAAGTTGCCTGTAAAATAAATATTAATCCTAAAATAGCTACAATGTAATTATAATTTATATTGTAGCTATATTAGGATTTATTTTACAGGTAAGTATTTAGCTTTAAATAGGAATAATTTATTTAATAAGAGTTAATAAATTTCGTTAGATTTAAATTATATTTAACTTAGGGGGGTGTTAGTGTTAGGGTTAGACTTAGCTTTAGGGGTTAATACATTTATTATAGTAGCGGTGAGCTCCGGTCGGCAGATTAGGGGTTAATGTTTGAAGTTAGGTGTCGGCGATGTTAGGGAGGGCAGATTAGGGGTTAATACTATTTATTATAGGGTTAGTGATGCGGATTAGGGGTTAATAACTTTATTATAGTAGCGCTCAGGTCCGCTCGGCAGATTAGGGGTTAATAAGTGTAGGCAGGTGGAGGCGACGTTGAGGGGGGCAGATTAGGGGTTAATAAATATAATATAGGGGTCGGCGGTGTTAGGGGCAGCAGATTAGGGGTACATAAGGATAATGTAAGTAGCGGCGGTTTACGGAGCGGCAGATTAGGGGTTAAAAATAATATGCAGGGCTCAGCGATAGCGGGGGCGGCAGATTAGGGGTTAATAAGTGTAAGGTTAGGGGTGTTTAGACTCGGGGTACATGTTAGAGTGTTAGGTGTAGACGTAGGAAGTGTTTCCCCATAGGAAACAATGGGGCTGCGTTAGGAGCTGAACGCGGCTTTTTTGCAGGTGTTAGGTTTTTTTTCACCTCAAACAGCCCCATTGTTTCCTATGGGGGAATCGTGCACGAGCACGTTTTTGAGGCTGGCCGCGTCCGTAAGCAACTCTGGTATCGAGAGTTGCAGATGCGTTAAAAATGCTCTACGCTCCTTTTTTGGAGCCTAACGCAGCCATTCTGTGAACTCTCAATACCAGAGTTATTTTTATGGTGCGGCCAGAAAAAAGGCAGTGTTAGCTACGCGGTTCGTTACAGACAAAACCCTAAATCTAGCCGTTAATATTTTCTAAGCACAGCACAGCACAATCATATAGCATTTAAAAGCAAGCAAGCACCAAATAGTAATTCAAATCCAGTGATAGGTAACAAAAAATCTACTATAGGAATGTATATAGGGATAACTTCAACACAGGTGAGACTCCAACTCACCCTAACAAAGCGATGCCAACTTGCCCGGGGGACTAAGAACCTCCCGTCAAATGCATACCAACTTTTATCTCTTGCACGCTTCACCAGACAGGACTGCAATACCTGTCTAAACCAGCACAGGACTTTAACCCACCTGGAGGGGATTATCACAACTGCCGGCAGGTCTGAAAACCTCCGCAAAAACCCTGCTTCTTTACTGCAGGATCCCCTTATCACTTTATCATATATATCCAACACCTATTACCAAAAATAAATTTAGGTTCAGATTCACAGAGGGAAAGTAGAGTAAAAAACACTCATCTACTTACCCAGTGCGAATCCCACCTCTGAAACCAGAAACTGTTAGGTGTTGTTTTCAGAGGGGGAGTGTCAGTCAGGAATGGGCCTTGGGCACACCGTACCAACTGGAAGTGAATATATTATTTGATAAGGATATCCTTAGAACAGCACTTCAGACCACGCAGCAATGAGTCTAAAACTATTCTCCTTTATTGAAAGATACAAGGCATGTCTTATAGACGACAATTACAGCATACAGGGTTAATAAGATGAAACATTATGACCGCGTCATTTTACACAGTGTTTGTCAGGAAAAATACTAGCTAGAAACAATATTTCTATAGTCATAATAAGGAGGGCATCTAGTAGCAAAGCAAGGTTATTTGAGCATCTTATAGAGATAGTACTTTCCATGCGTTGTGCCAGGAACATCTGCAAGGTCACCTAGCTCTGCAGAAGCCAACAACAAATATGTATTTCCCACTACAGAATAAACCACTATAATAAATTCTATTCATTACAAGATGGATGCCAAAGACAAGATGGCAGCCAAGAACAAGATGGCGCTAGTCATGCTAACAATTCCTTACAGCTCTTTTAAGAGTGCCCATTAGCCCTAATATAAAAAAAAAGATTCACTAAAAAAAAAAAACTAACAATAACCCCAAAATCTGAACTCACAGTTGCTGAAGTCCGGTGAAGCATCTTCATCCCAGCAGCGAAGAATCTTCATTATCTTCATCCAGACAGCTCCATCTTCATTTATTGCAGGACCAGTATCTTCTTCATCCCTGCGGAGGCGGAGGTCCAATAGATTTGAATCAGCCAAAAGGAATGAGAGCTGCTTAAATCCTATTGGATGTTCAAATCAGTCAATAGGATTTAAGCAGCTCTAATTTTTATTGGCTGATTTAAATTTTTCAGCCAATAGGAATGCAACGGTGCCCCCAATATAAAAGGGGTACCTTGCATTGAATCCTCAGTGTCGGACCGTCAGACCGATCGACCTCCGCCTGGACCTCCGTCTGGACCTCCGCCTCGGTGCATTGACCGCTCCACCTCAGCAGGGATTAAGAAGATGCCAGTCCCATGATGGATGAAAATGGAGCCGCCTGGATGAATATGCTTCGCCGCTGGGATGAAGATGCTTCGCCAGACTTCAGCAACTGTGAGTACAGATTTTGGGGTTAGTGTTAGTTTTTTTTTTTCTTTGGGGTGGATTTTTTTTTTAGATTAGGTCTAATGGGCACTCTTAAAAGAGCTTGAAAAGAGCTGAATGCCCTTTTAAGGGCAATGCCAATACAAATGCCCATTTCAGGGCAATGGGTAGATTAGTTTTTTTTTAGTTAGGATTTTTTATTTTGTGGGTTTGGGGGGGTGGGGGGTTGTAATGTTAGTGGTGTTTGTTTTTATTTATTAGCAAAAGAGTTGATTGCTTTAGGTTTTCGGGTTAATATAGTTTAATTTAGGTTGTTGCTATGTGGGCGCCGGCGTATTAGGGGTTAATAGGTTTAGTTAGTGTTGGCGATGTTTGGGAATGGCGGTTAAGGGGTTAATAGGTTTAGTTAGTGTTGGCAATGTTTGGGAATGGTGGTTTAGGGGTTAATAGCTTTATTTAGTGATTTAGTTAGTGTCTGTGATGTTGGGGAACTGTGATTTAGGGTTAATAGGTTTAGTTAGTGTCAGCAATTTTTGTGAACGGCGGTTTTTGGGGTTAATAGGTTTAGTTTGTGTCGGCGATCTTTGGGAACGGCGGTTTAGGGGTTAATAGGTTTAGTTCATGTCAGCGTTCGAATCTCAGAATCTCCCAAAATTCGGCCGAAAACAAAATTTTGCAGAAACGCACGTCTTAAATAGACATCTGTATCTAGAAATGATTGTATTAGCCCAACTCTTAGAAACAGAGACACAATGTTCTACAATAGGGTTTAACAAATGTTAAGAGATATTTACAGCCCATTGGCTTCTAGTCAACTGTTTCTCCTAATCTGACATAAATTAAAAAAGAAGAGGTGTCCAAAAAAACAAAACAAAACAACAACGGATGTGAAATGATAAAGATAGAAGAGAAGAAATATACAAGATGATGATATAAATTAAATCAGTCAGGTTGAGATAGGAGGGAGGAGATGTGCAGTGGCAGTAGGAGAGCGCTGTAGTAAGTCTTATAGAGTTGTCCTAGAACAGCGAGGGTTAATAAAAGGCCTATAGATGCCCCCAGCACTGGAACCAAACAGGGCACCCTTCCAGTCAATTGCATTGTATGAGGTTTCATGTAGTTGTATCTAAAGCTTTCCAAATGCATTCATGTCACCTAAACAAGTCATATACCTTGTACACTCTCACATGGACCTTCATGATCGAAACTCCTGCGATGTGGCAATATATTCCAAGGAGATCCACTGCAAAGTGGAGTGAGCCAGTGATATATTCCAAGTTCCTGACATTGATGTTAACAGGCGGCATCGCAGAGAGGCGTGTTACTATACATCCCAATGGGCAGCAATGCTGGTGATAGATTCCAGCCAGAATCGCCACTGACATTGGGGATATATAGTAAAGGATCCCTTTGGAATATATTACACTGAGCCTAACAACTATACCTATGTACTCCTAAACCAACAGAACCCACCACCACAAACTAACCCTACACTGTTTAACCCTAAAAAATACCATTTGCCTACTGAAACCACCTACCCTATTAACCACTAAACCACCATTAGACAACCGCAAGAAGCCTACCCTATTAACCCCTAAACTGCCAATAGTCCAACACATTATCCCCCTACACTACACCACCACAACCACCAACACAATAAACCCCCTTAACCTATTAACCCCATACACCGCTATAACCACCCAACGCAACCTAGCCCTACACTACTTAACTAATTAACATCTAACCCCTCACCTCTAACCTAACACCCTATAAGTTACAGAAAATAACAAACACTAAAATAATTGAAAATAACAAAACATATTACCAACAAAAAAACCAACTCTCCCGAAAATACAAAAAAACACAGTTATGCCTATACTAAAACTAAAGCCCCTTTATAAAAAAAAATTTAAAAAAATGACCCCATACTAAAACTAAAAGTTACCGTAGCAATAGCATTTAGAAGGGGTTTTTTTTTGCCCAAAGGGCATTTGGTAGGACATTGCCCTAAAGCGATCATAGTACTTTTCTAAAAAAAAAATCCTATAAAAAAAGGTTACTCTCATAAGAGCATTTTGTAGGGTATTAGTTTTCAGCTCTTCTGCTTTTAATAAAAACCCTTTTCTAAAAAAAACATTCCTAAAAAAATCCTCAGCTAAAAAAATCTATTTTTATTTTTATTCTAAAAAAGTCTGCCCAGAAGGGCATTTAGTAGGGCACTGTCCTGAAGTTTTCAGCTCTTTTGCTTACAAGAAAAAAAAACCTATTTTGAAAAAAATCCTATACTAAAAAATACCTAAAAGGGAAAAAGACCTAAGCTTAAAAATAAAAAATCCAACCCCAAAAAATCCTAACGCTAAACCCGAAAGTATACAGTATACTCACCAACTTTACCTAAGTGATCGCCAACTGCTCCGCTTCATGACGGGGCCCATGTTCAACCTGGCACTGTCGGGACCCATCTTCATGGAGGTTCTCTTCTATTTTCATGCTGGCGGCAGTGGTCCATCTTAAACTATCTTTTAATACCCCTCCACTGGGGAAGAAATCTAGGCAACAGCTTCATCAATCTTCCACCCAATGTCTTCTTATCTTCCTTTCTCACTATCTTCGTATCTTACGTTGCTGACGTTCTCTTCATGCAGTCACCTGCCGCAAACTGAATTTTAAATGCAAGGTAACCCCTTTATATAGGGGTACCCTTGCATTCTTATTGGCTGATTTTCAAGTTCAAATCAGCCAATTAAATGAAAGCTTGTGTCACAAAAAGCCATAGATTTGTGAATTACACATACATGAAAAGTACAATACAAGAAGTGCATAATAATATAATTATATAGTCTGTATAGATGTATAATACAATAATATAGTCTGTATAGATGTGTGAAGAATCAAACCAAATCAAATATATTCACAAGGTTTACAACATCTTAGCAGATGTCAATGAAGATGTTCTGGGTAAATAAACAGCTTCCCAGTTACGTGTTTCACAGTACACAGACCATTTCATTAGCCATGTTTGCAACATAATATAATTATTCCACATTGTCTTGGAATTTATGAAAGAATAGCACATGAGCTGATGTGGCAGGAAGGATGTCAAGGCTGGAGAAGATAGGGAGCTTTAGTAAATTAGCTACATAGAACAGCATAGAACTTGTGTGGATGGAGAGGAGCTTTAGTGAATAAGCTGCATGGAATAAGTAAGGATTTGGTGAAGTTGAAAAAGCTGATGAAGTTTGAGGGGATGGTGAGGCTGATGAAGTTGGAGAGGCTGGCGAAGCTTATGATTTTGGTGAGGCTGGTGAAACTGATAATTTTGGTGAGGATAATTACATTGGTGAGGCTGATGAAGCTAGAGAGGCTGATGATGTTGCAGTGGCTCGTGAAGCTGATGAAGTTAGAGAGGCTGATGATGTTGGAGAGGCTTGTGAGGCTGATGAAGTTAGAGATGCTGATGATGTTGGAGAGGCTTGTGAGGCTGATGAAGCTAGAGAGGCTGATGATGTTGCAGTGGCTTGTGAAGCTGATGAAGTTAGAGAGGCTGATGATGTTGGAGAGGCTTGTGAGGCTGATGAAGTTAGAGAGGCTGATGATGAGGATGAAGCTGGAGAAGCTGATGATGTAGGAGAGGCTTGTGAGTCTGATTTTGTTTGAGGGGCTTGGGAGACTGATGAAGTTATAGAGGCTGATGATGTTGGAGAGGCTTGTGAGGCTGATGAAGTTAGACTGCTGATGAGGATGAAGCTGGAGAAGCTGTTAATGTAGGAGAGCATGGTAAGGCTGATTATTTTGGAGGGGTTGGTAAAGCGAATGAAGCTAGAGAGGCTGATGATGTTGGAAAGGCTTGTGAGACTGATAAAGTTAGAGAGTCTGATGATGTTGGAGATACTTGGGAGACTGATGACGTTAGAGAGGCTGATGATGTTGGAGAGGCTTGTGAGACTGATGAAGTTGAAGAGGCTGATGTTGGGAGGCTTGTGAGGCTGATGAGGTAGAAGAAGCTATATTGCATCAGTGATTGCAAAAAATACCCTGTGTTTTCTTTGTGTGTAATCTCTTCTGTTGGTTCTCCTCCTGCAGACACTATGCTGTTATCCTCCCTGCTGAGCTGCGATATCCTCACTCAGAGCTGGCTTGTATCCAACTGCAGGATGTTCAAGAAGAGAGTAGAGTAAAGCTTACACTGCTGGTGGACAATAAAGAGAGTGTCATTATAGACACTGTATTCCAGAAGGGCAATGTGTTCAACTGCTTCCCATTTGAGGTATGTCTACATCAGTGATGGTTTTAGAACTTAAATATTAGAGGTGCTATCAAAGCTTACCTAAAAGCTATGGATGAAGGTAGAGAATGGCCATCACAGTCAAGACATTGTATCATTTTGAAGTTGTGCAGAGTTTTTTTTAATTGGTCTGGAAATAATGAATATGACTTTTGTGAAATTGTGATTGTTTGTTTGTAAACAAAGCATTAAGCTCAAACTAAATAATCCATAATACATGTATTTATGTGCAGTATATTAACCCCTTCCTTGTGCATCACAAGAGAGGGTCGTCATGCAAATTGCTGCTGCCTGTGAGCATGTGACTACCCATTCTCGTCATGAAGGGGAATCGCTGATCACAGCTCCAGATTTGTGATTGGCCTGCACTACAGGTCTGATTGTTGGTGGCATAGTGGGTGGCACTGTCAGAGCTATATGGGAGTGCTGGTGATGTCACTGAGGGGGCTGGACTGCAGTATGACAGGCAGGTATGGAAGCTGGATAGGGGGTTGATTTTCAAACCCCTCAAACTCAGCTACCTTAGGAGCCACAGACCTCCATTTGAAAGAGAATCTCCTGCTCTTTCAAATGTTGGTAGTTTTGGAGAACCATTATGAACCAGATGTTTAAAAAAGATACAAACACAATACATGGGAATTTGCTTGAGAATGAGAAATTATATACTCAATAAAAAAATCTGTTATGTCTAGAGACCCCTAATAAAATTTATTTTCTAGTAGAAAAGTCCCTCTCTTAAAAAAGATATGTCAGGTAAGGGGCTTAAAGGCTCAATATCGTGCGGGTGCGGCATCTATATTCAATACTTAACTATAATACATAAATAATGACATGACAACCAGATGGAGGTAAGACCATGTAGCTCAATTTTATTAATAAGAGGCACTCCTTGTATAATGTATTCTAAAGCATCAAGGCCTTCTCCAAACTCTTAACTTTTTCTCATTTACCTAAGTACGGGTAAATGACTATAACTCTTAACTTTAATTAAACAGTTGAGCGGCAATGTCTAACTCTATATAAACCCATATGAAGCGGGAAGCAGCCCCCCCAGGCAAACGGAAACAAAGCGGAGCCCGGCTACAATGCAGTACCAGATAGAAGGATAAATACTTGAGCTGTTCGGCCCTCTGCAACTCAGGAGGCGCTTTCCCCAAGCACGCGCCTGGGTACGTCACGCCCCCTGCAATGGCCGTCACTCCTCCCCGCTTTCTATCTGCCACCTGGGATGCTACCGCCCGCCTTTAGGGTGTAACAACGCTCAAACCTTATTGGACCCCCAGCCCATCCAGGCGAACACCAAGATGGAACTGGGGGGAGCTGAAAATCATTACATGCCCTGGACTTACCCAAAGACTATAGGTTGACTAACCCTCAGAAAAAGAAAAGGAGGTTACCAATGGCACTACACATTAACAATGTTATGTATCCCCTATGTTCTCTAATATCCAATGTGAAATTTACCACATTAATCCTATCGAGGAAAATTGGTGCTATGTAGTGAGAGAATGTTTGAACAAACTACAAGATAGACTTGATAAGCCGTATCAAGGAAAACACTACATGATAGCACTCAGGGGAATTACTTTATTTAATCATATTGGGGTAACATTGAGATAGTCCAAACAAGGATGTGCAAAGAACAAAGACAAAACTGACGGGTATAACTATTCTAGATTAAAAATTAACTTTTATTAGAGGCAAAATTAAAATTGGAAAACACACGCTTAAAATCACACTCAGGAGCCTAAAAATTCCTGTTGATTCGTTGAGATTCTATAATCCTGTGTATAGTGGATATGTATCACCTACAATATGCTTGATATGTGGTATAAGAAACAACAGCAGACAATCTCATTATGCGTACACTATTGGTTGGATTATCTAGTGAGGTGAATTAGTATAACACTGCTGGTAGGTTGGCACATATATTCTCCTTTGTAAAATAATAGGAATAATAGGGACTCTGTGTTAAAATCCACTTTAGATTTTCTTAATGGTAAGTATCAGGATAGATATAAATATACAGCTATGGTTTAACCTATAAAGGGGTTATAGTGGCAAAATTAAAGTAGTTGGATTATGAGCGCACCTGGAATTAGCTTATGCCTATAGGTTTAGAATGACATGTCACTGTGTCATATCCTTGCTAGTGTCTGCAACATTCATGTGATGCACTTTATTAACGAATAGCGTTGTATTATAACACATTTTATGTCAAGAGTGAGTATAAGCTTTAAGCCAGTCAATTATAATTGAGTTGGTATTGAGAAACAGAGCGTGGCAAACATACACACTATAGAGTAAGAAAAATGTAAACAAAAGTTGCAAAAAATTGTAATTTGCAACAGTATTGCTACAAACAGTTCTGTGTTCTAATTGTTATAATCAATCTATTTTGCCTTGTATCTATTCGGCATAGTTCAGAGAAGATATGCTGTTTAATGGTAGCTGTTCTCTTTATGTATGGTTTGCACAGAGCTTAAAGTATTATTGGTACATAATTCATGAGGTTCATCAAAATTAATTCATGAGGTTGACAAGGATAACTTATATTTGCAGCTTATACTTTATAAGTTAATATCCTGGGAGGAAACCAAGATTTATAGTAAAATATATTAATCTTATAAGTGATTCATGTTTAAAATAACCAGTATCGCTGCAACTCCACTTAACCCTTATTCTTTACAAAAAGGTTTGTCTTAATTTCTATAAAAGACTGTTGCTTTTAGTAAGTTTGTAATAAAGCTTAACTCAAATAGATAGATCCCTTGTAGAGGTAATGGTGACAATTACTATGGTATTCGTAATAACAGTGTTAGTAAACTGACAAATGTTGCATAAACTTTTCACATACTCCGTGAGCATAATCCAGTAATATGTGAGCTATTTTGCTTATAGTCAATCTATTATATAGTTGAACTACTTACAGAGGTGGTGTGTGTGTTTATACTTGATATTCATTATTAATAGTATTAGCAAACTGCCAAATGTTGTGTGAAACATACACACACTTCATGAGCATACTAAAGTATCATGCCAGCTACATGCATAATTGGCAAATGGTATTTATGCTTATAAAATGCCAAAAAGGTTAAATATATGGTTTGCTGTTATCTAATGTTTTATGTTATTACTGGCACTCTATGTTATGACGTGCACACAAAGTTATATAGCTATGGTTTAATAGCGCTATCGTAGTATTCTAATCTACCAGCTATAAGAAGCAAGATAGTCTCCGTTAGCTGCAGTTTGTAATTATAACATACTATTTTGACACCATGTAAACTAACTATTTGCTGCTGTGGTTGAGTGCGGCTATAAAATAATATGGCTGCTACTTCGGTTCAATGACGGTGAGCCCTGTTTGAAAGCTGCTTTATTACAGGTTAGACCATACGCTGATGGAAATCAGCTGAGGGGATTCACTATCAGCATTCCCCAATTACCCACGACCCAGTTTAAATATTACTTATAAAGATAAATAGTGATACAAGAATTTAAATGGTTCCTAAGGCTAACTAAAAATACATGAGCTCCAAGGGTTCATCACCAGTACCCTAGCGTCCCTAACGTCCCTAACATGTTTCGCCTTTCGGCTTTTTCAAAGAGTGAGCGCACCGCTCACATACTGGTCTTTTAAAGCGTCGTAGACACGCCTCTGTGATGACGTCATTATGAACAACCAATCCTCACCATCCTAAGAATAGATCACGCCTACAGTTACGGTCCTATTCAGACACTAACTTAAACATAGGTAATCCGTTGTTATGATTCTGTTGTGTCACTTCATGACGTATAAATCATAAAGAACTCAAAATAAGTTGAATAGAGATAGATTACTATATTTAAACAAAACTGCAAGTAAACGTGGGGATGAATTTTAACACTGTGTTGTCCTTAAAGTGTTACGAATTGCGCCCAAAGATATTTTTGTTATGAGAATTATTGCAATTGACATTATGTTCAGAGTGATTCTGTGATATCATATAGTGATGCCAACGTGTATTAGAAATTGCGGAGAATTAAGGGAATGTGCTTTACATGTCGAATTATGATAGACTTCATTGTGAATATAGTGCTATGTGTGGTGTTATTAGCATAAGTGTTGTACCTAAGAATGTGACAATGTGACTGAATAAAAATAATTATTCATAGTGATGGAAGCTATAATAGGGTGAGTGAAAATAATACTGAAGAGGACCTCATTGGGTGTGAGAGAATTTAAAATGAAAATATACTCTAAATGTGTGATTGTGAAAAAAGGGTGAAGAATAATAATTAATAAAAATTCAAAAATTAATAAGGAATGAAAAACCGAAGGAATGTAGATCCGAGTGAAGGAGGATTAGAATAAAAATGATCTACCTGCAGTCCAAGGTGTATATTTATATTTTAAGAACTATGAGTACTCTTATTTAATAGAATAGATTACTTTTCTGCAACAATGGGAGATTGGATGGCGTGAAGTTATCCTGTGATATGTATGTACTACACTAGATTTACGTTGAATTCTAATTAAATCTAGACATATCATACATTTAGATAACCTATTTTCCTTTGAGATCTACATATTGATTATATAGGATAGTTCCTTACTAAATGGGTATCTAGTGGTTATCTCTTGTGTTTGGGAATTTACCATGATTCCCCTTTGCTATACTGGTGATTTTCACAAAAATCTGTTATGTCTAGAGACCCCTAATAAAATTTATTTTCTAGTAGAAAAGTCCCTCTCTTAAAAAGATATGTCAGGTAAGGGGCTTAAAGGCTCAATATCGTGCGGGTGCGGCATCTATATTCAATACTTAACAGTAATACATAAATATTGACATGACAACCAGATGGAGGTAAGACCATGTAGCTCAATTTTATTAATAAGAGGCACTCCTTGTATAATGTATTCTAAAGCATCAAGGCCTTCTCCAAACTCTTAACTTTTTCTCATTTACCTAAGTACGGGTAAATGACTATAACTCTTAACTTTAATTAAACAGTTGAGCGGCAATGTCTAACTCTATATAAACCCATATGAAGCGGGAAGCAGCCCCCCCAGGCAAACCGAAACAAAGCGGAGCCCGGCTACAATGCAGTACCAGATAGAAGGATAAATACTCAAGCTGTTCGGCCCTCCGCAACTCAGGAGGCGCTTTCCCCAAGCACGCGCCTGAGTACGTCACGCCCCCTGCAATGGCCGTCACTCCTCCCCGCTTTCTATCTGCCGCCTGGGATGCTGCCGCCCGCCTTTAGGGTGTAACAACGCTCAAACCTTATTGGACCCCCAGCCCATCCAGGCAAACACCAAGATGTAACTGGGGGGAGCTGAAAATCATTACATGCCCTGGACTTACCCAAAGACTATAGGTTGACTAACCCTGTCCGGTCCCAGGAAGGACTAACTATTAATTAATTACCACTAATTTAATGTCGCTGTAAAGGGTTGGGTGGGTGGGTGAAGTTCCGTGATGTTTCTGAACAGAAAGAGGGCCTCAAACTCCCAGAATCCCCTTCTTATCTGTGAGTAGAGACCCCTTCCTTAGATCTGCAACATTGTTGCAAATCTAACCCTCAGCTCCACACACACTCCTCCTCCCTGAAACCTTAACCCTTAAGACGTTCCAGGCTAATCTGGAGCCCTGCACTTTCATAAGGGGCTTAAAGGCTCAATATCATGCGGGTGCAGCATCTATATTCAATACTTAACTATAATACATAAATAATGACATGACAACCAGATGGAGGTAAGACCATGTAGGTCAATTTAATTAATAAGAGGTACTCCTTGTATGATTTATTCTAAAGCATCAAGGCCTTCTCAAAACTCTTAACTTTTTCTCATTTACCTAAGTACGGGTAAATGACTATAACTCTTAACTTTAATTAAACAGTTGAGCGGCAATGTCTAACTCTATATAAACCCATATGAAGCGGGAAGCAGCCCCCCAGGCAAAAGGAAACAAAGCGGAGCCCGGCTACAATGTGGTACCAGATAGAAGGATAAATACTCAAGCTGTTCGGCGCTCCGCAACCCTGGAGGCTCTTTCCCCAAGCACACGCCTGGGTACGTCACGCCCCCTGCAATGGCCGTCACTCCTCCCCACTTTCTATCTGCCGCCTGTGATGCTACCTCCCGCCACAAGAAGATAACTGTCCTGAAATATTCTTGCCGCCAACACTAACTGCAGGATAACTCAACCCAGCCCCCTTTTTTTTTTTTTTATACTATTGCTGCTAGGGCCTTCTTAATATTAACATTAAATCTATCCAGCCCTACCTCGGTTAAATGAACTCCATCTTTTCTGTCCCCGGCCGAGATGTCGGAGTGCCTCACAACAAAACCTCCCAAATCTGAAACCACCTTGCCTACATCCCTATTTATCTTTTTTTGGACCCCAAATGCTGCCTTATGACTTGCCATATGTCTCCAATGCAATCTGGGAATGATATACAACCACCCCACTTTCAGACCAGGCAACCAAGCGTGCAGCCATCTAATATCAGCCCCCATGATATTAATTAACTCAAGGGTAGGCAAAGCTCCTAGATCGTTGCCCCCTATATGTAAGACCAAAATGTCTGGATGACCCCACCTCCGGTGAGCCTCCTGGATTAGCGCCGGAAACTCCTGCCAGCATAGCCATCTGCGCCCTAGCCACCTGACGGATGCCCGGGAGGGGTGAAAGCCGAGCCGGCTCCCATCCAGGACTGCTAAGGCTCTGATCGAGGCCCAATGAACAAATGAGTGGCCGACGATCCAGATCTTTTTTGGGGCCCTGCCCTTACCTGTAAAGATACAGCAACACGTTAAAACACAAAAAAGACCCCCCTTTCAACCCCCGACTGCAACCCTATCCCCCAGCAATCCCCATACCATATCACTGGGAAGAGTCCTCAAGAGGCCTAACATAGGTTTTATAGCGCTGTGAACGCCATCACCCAAGAGCCTTGATCCTATCCGTTGACCATCCCAAGGCAGCTGCAGAGGTTGCCGCACCTACCCTGAATGAATGCGGTGCTATGCGCTCCGAATCCAACCCGGCCTTCACTGCTGCTTTCGCTAACACCCTGCTAAATTGAGATTTAGTTAACCCCAGCCTGCTCTGGTGTATTAGGAATGGGCCACCCCCTACCGGGCGGTGTGCAACGAATGCGCTCAACAAGACCACTGGGCATGCCCTGCAATCCCCCAATTTTGGGAGATGCAACCAAACTCCTTTCCCCTCCTGGTCAGTCTTTGACCTTGGTATGAATAACAGTACCGACCCCTCGGACAGCCTGACATGCTGGTACTGTACCCCGGCCTGCGGTTCCTTGCCCGATGGGGAAACAAGCTCCCCAATTTGCAAGGCCCCGTGAAAGGCCAAAGCAAAATCTGCCCTAAACAGCGAGGCCTCATATGGGTCCCTGCAAACCTCTTCCAACACCTGCAGTAACTGAATAAGATGAGGCATAGTAATGGGCTCCCTATTGTCCCTTTTTAGGAACTCCCCATGGCTCCAGCCCCGGACGGACTGCCTAACCAGAAAAGTCCCTCAACTGAAAGAATTTGCTGAAAAAAGATAAAGCTGCCAATTTTCCCTGTATTAGCGATTTCTTAATCGCCCGCTGTCGCAGGGACACCAGCCACTCTAAAAGTGTTACCTGCGAAGCCTGGTGGCACGATATCTGTTTGCTCCTGCAGAATGTTTGCCACTCGTTCCAATGCCTCACATACGCCCTCCACGTCGCTGGAGCCAATGAGGCCTGGACTAGCGGGAAGACGGATTCCCAGGGAAGCTGAGCTGCCAGAAATAAGAAGGGCAAGGCGTGCCGTGAGGGGATGCTCTAGGAGCCACCTTCCTGAATATCTCCCACTTCCCCCTAGACAGCGCGTCCGCCATGACATTCTTTACCCCTGGCACATGCTTCGCAGTGAATTGAATATTATACTGCAGGCAACGCAGCACTAAATGCCTGAGCAGCCTAACCACCCCTGGGGAAGTAGCAGACATGCGATTTATAGAATAAACTACACTCTGATTATCGCACCAGAAAATCACTGCCCTATCAGCTAATCTCTCTGTCCACAGGTCTACTGCCACTATTATAGGGAAGAGCTCCAGGAAGCACAAATTCCTGGTCATACCGGCTTGTACCCAATCCGTGGGCCACGCCTCCGCACTCCAATACCCTTCCAGCAT
This sequence comes from Bombina bombina, assembly GCF_027579735.1. Classification (NCBI taxonomy): domain Eukaryota; kingdom Metazoa; phylum Chordata; class Amphibia; order Anura; family Bombinatoridae; genus Bombina; species Bombina bombina. The sequence goes on from NC_069505.1 coordinate 10,572,732, forward strand.
CGCCCCATACCCACCCGAACCCACTGCGTCCGTAAACAGGTGGAGCGATTGGTTTGATTCAGCAGGCTTTTGCCAAATGCAAATTCCATTGAACTTGACGAGAAATATTTCCCATACCCCCAAGTCTTCCTTCATCTCTTCAGAGATGGGAATTCTCGCCTTCTGAGGCTTAGAGCCCCTCAGGAGTGCTTCCAACCTCCGGTTGAAAACCCGCCCCATGGGAATGACTCTCCCGGCGAAGTTCAAAAGTCCCAACAATGCCTGGAGTTCCCGCACTGACATAGATTGAGCTTTCCTAGTTCTTTTGACCGTATCCCTTAACCTTTCCATCTTATCCTCAGGCAGGCGACAGAGCTCCACTACCGAGTCTATCTCAATGCTCAGGAAAGTCTACCGCGTACACGGGCCCTCCGATTTGTCTGCAGCCAGCGGCACCCCAAACTCGCTCATGAGGTTCACCATACCCCGCATTATCAGTTCACATTGGGCGGAATTCGGTTCTCCCACTAAAAGGAAATAATCCAAATAATGGGCGATATTACCTGATCCCGTGTACTGCGACACTGCCCAGTGGAGGAATGAACTAAATGCCTCAAAATAAGCGCATGAAATCGAGCAGCCCATAGGGAGGCACTTGTCCACATAGTATTCCCCCCCGAAGCAGCAGCCCATCAGCCTAAATGACTCTGGGTTGATGGGGAGGAGCCTAAAGGCTGACTCTATGTCCAGCTTCGCCTTTAGTGCTCCCACCCCTGCCCTTCGGACAATGCCTACCGCCGATTCAAATGATTGATACTGGACCGAGCTAAGCTCGGGTGAGATCACATCATTCACTGACCTCCCTTTCGGAAATGAAAGGTGTTGAATTAGACAAAATTTTCCCTTTTCCCTCTTCAGGACCAGCCCCAAAGGGGACACGACCAAACCCTCTATCGGTGGTTGCGCGAAAGGGCCTGCCATATGACCCAGGCTGATCTCTTTTTCCAATTTTTCGTTTACCACTTCAGGGAACTGGTATGCGGATTTTAAATTATGATGTAATCGCGATCCTTCCATCCAGCCCCCTACCGGGATAAGGAAACCCACCCTTAGACCAGACAGCAACAAGCTTGCCGCTGCCTGGTCCGGATACCTTGCTAGCCATGTTTCAAGGGCGTCCACCCTCAACGGGGTGGCTGCCCTTCCCAGCTGCTGTCGACTTTCCGCCCCCACGCTCACCGGGCGGGTCCCGCTTCTTGGAGCATTCGACACCCGGATGCTGTCCCCCACAATATCGACAGACATGCTGAAAGGAACAGGCGTTCCCTTTCTCACACGCCTTTTCCTGGTACTTCCAACACTCCCATCCCTTTCTGCGGGCCCTAAGTCTCGCCCGAAAGGGCTGATTACCCGCTGTGGGCGGAGGGGGGGCTGCCACCTCCTGCCCCAGCTTCGACCATAGTGACATTTCGATGGTGCCAAAGGAGAGGGCGGGGTTTACCGCCATTTTCCTGCGATACCCCATGTCATAGTACCTCCAAGCACCTTCCTTATGACACCCTCTCAATTGTGTCCTGATATTTAAGGATGTCTGCCCCCTGATCCGGCCACCTCGCTAAATAGCAGGAAGCCAGCACACTGAAGAAGCTCACCCATTCCTCATAAGAGTCAGGCCTTTTAAGCTTTTTAGGCCCCATCCCATCCTCAGCCATCTCCTTTTGCTTTTGAGCCTCGGCTGAAAGCTCAAAGATATTGACGTACTTTCTATTCTGGATTTTCTTCACCATCTTTGATTTGAGGTGCACAAATAGCAAATGCATGGTAAAGGAAAAGGAGTCCCCTTCTAGCGCTGACTTCCTCTTGTTCGCCTGCAAAACTAGGCCCTCACCCTGTGCAACATTGGCGGGTACCACAGCGTTGCCGCTTGCGCCCTTACTCTTGCGCCTGCGTGTCCTATCCCTATCAGACACTAGCATCCTGAGCATCCTATACATCCTTTTTTCCCCTTTTTTATGCAGACCTAAGGCACCGTCGCTCTCTGAACTAGACCCAGGCGAGCTAGACTCGCTCTCATCCTGCGACCCAGCCTCCCATGTTTGCTCACCATCCACTGGCTGTAGCTGTCCAGATGTTGATGTCAAAGCCACTACACCATCCGCTGCCGCCGTTCCTGCTGCTGACACCGCTGCTCCGCCGGGAATTGGGTGAGTGAGCACCTGACTATCCATCTGTGGGAACAAAGACAGGAGAGGAGTACCGAGGAGAGGAGCAGAGGAACCACGCACACTTCTCTCATACACACCCTGCTGTGTGCCCCTAGCTCCCTCCCGCTCTGCAGACTGCCTAAAGTGGACACCCTCCCTGCTTGAATTGCCACTTGGCCCCCATGTGTTTCCCCCATTGTTGCAAATCTAACCCTCAGCTCCACACACACTCCTCCTCCCTGAAACCCTTAAGACGTTCCAGGCTAATCTGGAGCCCTGCACTTTCATGATCACTGTTACCACTTTGATTTCTGTACTGTCACAAAATATCCTCTACTTTATATTATAGCCCACCTGATGACAATTTAGTAAGGTGATTACTATAACAGCATTGGTCACCAGGCCATTTTCAAAATTATTTACTAAACTCTTAACAAAAATATAGATATTTTTTTTTTTATTCTCACATGCCATGAAATATAAATATAACATTGGTATATTCTAGATCTGCTGGGCCTGCTGAAAAAAAAACAATATATAATTTGTGTAGGTCACTCATTGAAATTTAACTTACAGCAAATGTTTAAATGTGGGTACAACAAAAAGCTCAAAATTGGCTTAGCACAGGGGTGTGAAAATGGCTTTTGTTATTTATTTTGCATTCATAAGCCAAATCACCATATAAGCTAAACAGTGATTGGTTGATCACTGCAGGAACTCAATTACATCTGTCACTAATTGGCCAAAACAGATGAGATAATATAAACATATTACAGAGGATTTTTTTAACAAAAAAATCACCTCCAGGGGCGGAGCTAGCAACCTTCGAGGGCAGACGCATGTACCATGAGCTGTAGAGCTGGAGAAATATACTGCAGTGTAAACTGTTGTTTTTCCTGGGACTTTACACTTTTTAGACCTGCCTGGTCACTCACTAGTCCCTCAGTGGTGGAGCTAGGGTTCACTCATGCTACGGTTGCTGGCTGCTGATCTTGAACATGCGACATGCAGTCCGGCCTGGAATTGCTGTTGGTGCCACAGCTGCAGCTCGGCACCGGAATATTGATGTCCAGTTCATGAACGAATTTGTTCTTTTGAAATGGCTCTTTTCAATAAACCTTATGAATCTTCACAGCACTAGTAATATAAGGGATTAAATGCCCTAGATCTCCTGAGTGTCTGCTTGTAACATAACTAAGTAATAATTTAACACTTGCTTAACAGTTGAACTTTAATAACTTTGTCAATAAAATTCGACACATTAGGTGGGTGAAAGACCCGTGGGTCGTATTTATTAATACCAGCAATGGGAACTGGCAACGACAGATAATAAAACACGGGTGGTGGCAATCGGGGCCAACATAACTAACTATATATAAAACCCCTTCTAGAAAAATGGCCAAGGGACACTGCTGCAGACCACAAGGCGGAGATACTCAATGCAGCTTTTAAATGTAGGGGGTTCTCGGCCCGTTAACAACCAGCTAGAGCACGCCCAAGCATACCAAGCCTGTGGCGTCACCCTGACTGCAATGGCCATCATTCAAACCTCCTTCCAGCCTGCAGCCGTGATCCTGACCACCCGCCAGAGTAGGGTGCTAACGTTAGAAACTCCAAACCAGTAGGTCCAGCCTTGACTTGACGTACAGCATGTCAATAACTGGGGAGCTCAAGCTACCATCCTTGGACTTAAGGAAGTAGTTTGAGTAACCCTCTTCCAGCCTCAGACACCTAGTCTCATTTAGAGACACTAACATAGAATGATTGCCGCCTTTTATAACAAATATAACATTTGCAAATCAAAACAATGCATAACAGGGATGGGAATGTGGGGAAAGAGCTTCCAGGAATCCACAGGAACAAAGAGGAAGTGGACTCCCTGCACATCCCATATATAAGGTTGGTAAACCCCTCCCAACACAATGGAACATTGTATCAAATGCACACACAGCAGCAGCACTCACTCAACCAGGCCCTAACCCTTAGCTATGCTCCAGGCTAATCGCCCTGCACTTTCTTAAGGGATTAAATGCCCTACATCTCCAGAGTGTCTGCTCGTAACATAACTAAGTAATAACTTAACACTTAACAGTTGAACTTCAATAACTTTGTCAATAAAACTCGACAAATTAGGTGGGCGAAAGACCCATGGGTCATACCAGCAATGGGAACTGGCAACGACAGGTAATAAAAAACAAGGGTGGTGGCAATCGGGGCCTACATAACTAACTATATATATAACCCCTTCTAGAAAAATGGCCAAGGGACACTGCTGCAGACCACAAGGCGGAGATACTCAATGCAGCTTTGAAATGTAGGGGTTCTCGTCCCGTTAATAACCAGCCAGTGCATGCCCAAGCATACCGAGCCTGTGGCGTCACCCTGACTGCAATGGCCGTCATTCAAACCTCCTTCCAGCCTGCAGCCGTGATCCTGACCACCCGCCATAAGAGATAGACCTGCAAATTAAATGGTCAGACTCTTGCCGCCACCACTACACCCTTAGGAGTAACGCCTGCCTGATGTTCTGAAGGAACAGATCTACTCCTGCCGATTCAAAATGAACCCCATCCTGCTTATATAAACCCTTATGGGCTGCTGAAATGTTCCCATACTCAATAACAAAACCCTCGAGGTCCCCAACCTGCTTCCTCAGGTCCCTAATTATCTTTTTTCTGACCTGGAAAGCCGCTTTATGGCACACCATGTGCTTCCACCTCAATCTAGGGATCACATTCTACCACCCAATTCGCACACCTGGAAACCTGCCGCAGATCCGCCTGCATTGCCCGGATTAAATCTAATGTGGGGATGGCCCCCGAGGCATTGCCGCCAGCATGTAAGATTAAAATGTGGGGTTTTTCCCACCTTCTTGCGACATCCTGTAACAATGCAGGCAGATCTGCCCAGGACAAACCCTTGCACCCTAGCCAATGCAACAGCCTTGGACAATGGAAATCCCAGCTGCTTACCTCCTGCCATGGCTGCAGCTCGAATTGCAGCCCAGTGCACGTATGAATGGCCAATGATCCACACCCGTACAGGACCTGGATATATGCCTGAAACAAAGAAACAAGAGTTAGCTTGCGGACCTACTGGACCTGACCACAATTTACCATGGCCAACCCCCCCTTTTTGTTTACCCATGCAAGCCCAATTCCCTTGATGCCCCCTCGTTATCAACCAATACACTTATGTGTACAGAGGCCTGACATAGGATTTGTACTGCTGAGATCTCCAACGCCCCAAGGAGCGAATACGATCCAAGGACCCACCCAGCTCTGCTGCCATTGCCGCCGCCCCACTCTGAATGAGTGGGGGGCAATACGTGACTGATCGAGACCCGCCCGCTGTGCTACGCGACATAACACCTTCCTAAACTGGTATCTGGTCAGCGGATCTCCATTCGCATGTATAAGAAACCTGGAGGAGCCTCCTGGCCGCACTTCCAGGTATGAAGAGACCAGACGTAATGGGCAACAGGTGACCCCTGGCTGCTCTGGCAGGGAAAGCCAGGCTCCCTGGCCCTCCTGGTCCATCTTAGACCTGGGGATATAAAGAAGCACTGAATCATCCACAACCCTAATGTGATTATGCATGACTCCCCCCGATACCGCCGTCTTGGCGTGTGGGACTAGCTCCACCACTCTCAGTGCCCGTGAAACGCCAGCCCAAAGGCCGCCCGAAGAGCTGAGCCTAAAAAAGCGAAGAACAGATCTCTGGCAGTGCCGCCAGCAATTTAACCAGCCGTTCTGCTGTAATGGGTTCCCTAGCATCATGCCTCAGACCCTCCATTCGGCCCCACCCCTGAATTAACTGTTTCACTAGGAAGGAGCGCGACGCATCTTGAAATGCATACAACCTGCAAAAGAAGGCTACGGCCGATAGCCTAGAGACCACTGCCCCCTTTTTTACTTGCATACCTCTCAGGTCAGCCAGCCATTGTAGAAGGAATCCCTGTTCACCCTCGCAAGAAGGAAACTCACGGAGGTCACAGAAACTTACCCACTCGCTCCAATACCTCACGTAGGCTGACCAGGTGTTGGGTGCCAAAGAAGCCCGCAATAGGGGATCAGCAGCTGCAGTCCTTTGCCATCTGCCACAGAAAGGGAGGGCAAAAAAGACCATTAGGAGCCGCAGTCAGTGCAGCAGCCCTAAACGCCTCCCACTGGAAGCGAGACAATGCATCCGCCACTATGTTCTGAACCCCGGGGACATGACAAGCCCGGAAATCAATGTTCAACTGCAGACATCTCTACACCAGGTGCCGCAGGTAATTCACCACCACAGGCGATGAAGTTGAAAGTCTGTTGATGGCAAAAACCATGCTGAGATTATCCGTCCAGAAAATCACAGCCCTGTTGCTGAAAAGGTGCCCCCACAGCTCAACTGCCACTACAATGGGAAACAGTTCCAAGAAGCAAAGGTTGTGTGTAAGTCCTAGGCTCGCCCACTCAGATGGCCATGGCTCCAAACTCCATGCTCCTTCAAAGTATGCACTGTATCCAGATGCCGCTGCCGCATCCGTAAACAGATGCAAAGACTGGTTGGACACTGGGTCACCCCTCCACATGTAGACGTCATTATAATCCTGTAGGAACTGTTCCCAGACATTCAAATCCGCCACGAGATCTCCGTTGATCCGGCTGCCTGACGATGTTGTCCTGCCGCCCCCCAATCTCCATTCTAACCTTTTGCTAAAGACCCTGCCCCACGGGATGACTCTCCCCGCGAAGTTTAGTAGACCCAGGAGCGACTGCAACTCCCTCAGGGAACATGATTGCGCTGCAGCCATGGCACAAACCGCCAACAACATTCTGGCCACCTTCTCTTTAGGCAGCCTGCATTCCCTTGCCACAGATTCTATCTCTATGCCCAGAAACATCAGGCACGTTCAAGGTCCCTCCGTTTTATCCTCGGCGAGAGGAACCCCGAACCTAGCCATCATAAACCTCATGACATTCATCAAGGAGGCACTCTCCCCTGAATTGGCAGACCCCACTAGAAAGAAATCATCCAAATAGTGTGCGATCTTGTCGCTTCCCGCCGCTGCGGCAACCACCCAGTGGAGGAAAGTACTAAACGCCTCAAAATAAGCGCATGATATAGAACAGCCCATAGGCAGGCAATGGTCTACAGCACCCCATCAATCTGAAGGATGACGGGTGGATTGGGAGAAGACGGAATGCGGACTCTATGTCCAATTTAGCCATCAAGGCTCCGGGCCCCCTTTTCCTCACAATAGCCAGCACGTCATCAAACAACTGGTAGTGGACCGAGCTCAAAACCTCCGGAATGGCGTCGTTCACCGACTGCCCCTTCGGGTAGGATAGATGTTGTATGAGCCAAAACTTACCCGTCTCCTTTTTGGGAACCACTCCTAGTGGAGAAATTACCAAATCCGGAGTTGGCAAGTCCTCAAAAGGGCCTGTGACCCTGCCTAGAGCTACTTCCTTACCCAGCTTTTCCCAACTGAGAGGCCGACTTCAAGTTCCTCTTACCCTTAGACCCCAGCACTTGGCTCACTACCGGAATAGTAAAACCAAGGCGCAGACTAGCATCCAGCAGACGCCCTGTTCGGGTACCTGCTCAACCACTTACCGATAATAGGGACCCTAAGAGGCGAAGCCGCCCTTTCCCACAGCGCTTCCTTTAGACCCAAGCTGTTCAGTTTGGGTGTCCCGCTTCTTGGAGCAATCAGCCCCAGGGTGTTGACCACTGCAGAACTTGCAGACGTGCTTGAACGTGCAGGACGTGCCCCTTTTGCAGGCCTTATCCTGGTAACGCCAGCACACTCCCCCTTTCCACCGTCGGAACCGCAGGGGCTACCTGGGCCCCTGAGTAACTACTCCTGGGCCCACTTGTGCCCCCCGTTCCGCATTGAGATGCACCCAGAGGTGAAGATCAATGGTCCGAAAGTCCAGCAATGGGTTACCCACATTCTTTTTATGGTAGATCATGGCATACTCCCTCCAGGCTCCATCTGCAAATTTCCTACGTATTGCATCTATCGTGTCAACATACTTAAACAATGCGGTACCCTGATCTGGGAACCTCTCCAGATAGCATGTGGCATATATCCGGAAACATTCCTCAAATGTGTCGGGCCGTTTGAATTTTTAGGGTCCCTCCCCACCCCCCGCCATTTCTTTGAATTTAAACGCTTCCATGGATAATTCAAACATGTTGACGTACTTACCGTCCTGGATATGCTTCACCATCTTTGACTTTCGGTGGGCATGCAAGCTGTGTACCTGACATAAGTATGTGTCCCCATGCACAGTAGCTTTTCTATTCACAGCCTGTGGTGAGCCCACCTGTAGCCCCTTGGGATTGAGATGTCTGGGCCAAACCACTGACAGTACCCTCCCCGAGTTTACCCCTACTCATTTTCCTCAACATCCTGTACATCCTCCTATGGCCTTTTGTGTGCAAACCCAGGGACCGTCTAAATCAGACCCAGACCCAGACCCACTGGAACTAGAGGAGTCACTCCTTCCCCGAGAAAAAACAAATTGGCACTCACCGGATGAATAGGCTGTGGGACCTTGACCGGATCCGGAGGGGCTGTGGTCGCTCGTACTCAGTGCCGCCACTCTAGGCATGAGGCCTCTGGAACTCTGGGTAGCCGCATCTCTGCCAGATGAAGACACCATGGAGACCTGGAACACAGAAGACAAGAGGGGAGTACCACAAGAAGAGCCAGCTGTCTCCTCCCTATCCTCCCCAGCTCCGCTTTCCAGATACCCCTCACGGTCACTGTCACTCACACCATACAGTAAACTGTGATCCTCATCCATACTTGCAGCCTGCCCACATTCATAATCCTCCATAAATCTAACTGCCCTGATGCGCCCTTGTGGCTTCACCATCCTGGCAGGACTAACTGTCCCCCTGTCAGTGCCCTCCAGGCCTTCGCCTGGGCTAGCACTAATACTAGCGTGCCCCCTCTTCACTGCTCCTCTCATAACTACCTGCCCTGATCTGACCGCTAAGGTCCTGCTGGGCGATACGGTACCCTGCAGGCCTCCTGCATGCGGTTCCAAACTAACGGCACCGCTATCCAGGGCCACAGTTACGCAAGGCCCCTTAGGCCCTGCTCCACCCACAGGGGCTTTTCCTTTTCCTTGACCTCCGCCACGTGCGGGGCCCGCTTTTGCCTTACTACCGCCTGACTTAGGCCGTGAGCGCGAGGAGGAGGCCCTAGCGGCCTCCCCTCCTTTATTGCCAGCTGTTGCTGAGGCCCTTGTGCGCACACCTTGCTGCATAGCACCTGCCGAGCCCCCCGGATACACTTGCTGCCCAGCAACCTGAGTCGCATTTGCCCCTTGTCTCAAGTCTGCCGCAACCCCCACTGGCCTAGAATGGGTCCCCCCAGCCTTCAGATGGCTAACATGCGTGCTCCCCTGAGCGGGTGTCCCCCCCCCGTGGTACTCCCTTCTTATCACTAGAGCCTAAGGGGGACGATCCACTCTGCCCGACGACCAAGGATTGAATGCCGTGGGCGGAAGTGACGTCAAGATGCACAACGTCACCGGAAGTCGACGCAGCGGCCATCTTGGATGGGGCAGAAGATGAAGACCAGACAGAGGCCTGCACACCACGCGGAATGGAAACCTGGGTCTGCACCGTCGCCGCACCCGACGATGACCCACCCGCGAGGACTGACGCCAGAGACTGCAAGAGCGCCACCACTGTCACAACGGATTCCCTGGAAAGGACCACCAACACAGGTAAGGCCGCACTGCTCCCACTACATTCACCTACCGAGCACTCTCCCGTGTGGAACCCTGAGCTCTCTAGGGACCCCTGCCTAACCACCAAATTCTGGGACCTCTGCCTACCCGCTCCTTGCACCTCAGGCCCAGCACCCCAGCAACCGCTACATGAAGGCCTAGCCCCACCGGCTGATATGCCTGGGCAGGCCTAGCCTCACCATCCCGCTCCCCCCGTGCAGGGGAAGGGAACAGATTGGGGCTACCATCCCCCACAGAAGGGGAAGTAGAAATAGACAGCCCTGAAACATGGCCCTGACCCACCGTGATAGTCCCTGATGGGGATGGTGCGACCCACTCGATGTCCTCAAGATCCATCTCTTCCCATTCCACAGGTTCGCCTTCCATTGGAAAAACTGCTGCAAGCTGTGCTGTAGAGAAAGCTTCCAGGGATCCACAGGAACAAAGAGGAAGTGGACCCTCAAAGCATGCAAGAGTAACAAAAAAGCCCCCACTGATTTTAATAAAATAAAACACAAATACTACCTTATTTACTGCACGTAATTAAACTTCTTCTAAAATATTTAAGAATTTAACAAGCGTACGATCACTGGAAAATAGGTTTGTTGTATGTGGTTGTGCACTAAAGCTACTTTTTTTTTTTAATGTGCCTTTAGTGGGAAGCTACTTTAATGATAAGTCTCTATCTTTTTTAGGGTTTCAAGGTGTCCAATATATAACTGGGAGGGGGGGTGGCGGCGCAGTAGCGGGTGAAGCCACCTCCCTGAAATGAGCTTTTGCAGGTTGGGATGTCTGGTAATATGATCCTAGAGTGAGTGATTCCTGCTCCTGCTAACTCTTCACAGCACTGGTAATATGATCCTAGAGTGAGTGACTCATGCTTCTACTAACTCCTTTGTAATGAATCACTCATCAGAATCAGACATCACTCACTCTAGGATCGTATTACCAGTGCTATTGAATCAGTGTACTGTTAATTAACTCCTTTTCAATGAAGCACTCAGTTAACAGTTCACTGATTCAAAGATCAGCTCACAGCAGTTCTCAGTAGACGCTGCCTTTACCCCTAACTGCACATTAAATTAACCATTACTGCCCCTTACAATAAATACTCAACACCATAACTTAACCCTAAGGACTCCTGTTAACCCTAATTGCTTCTAAATTAACCCCAAATATTGCTGTGGAGCTCTGTGCTAATATTGAATATGTTAATGTAAATGTATTATAATACCTATTTGGTAAATGAAGCGGGTATTACTTCCCTGTGTATGATCATGGATAACCAGCCTTTTGTTAGATATGCCAATATGAGACAAATACAGCACAGAACATAGAACAGAGTATTTGCCAAAGATTTGCATATCTAACAAACAAATGGTTATCCATAAGCAGGGCCGTTTCTAGAGAACTTGGCTCCCAGGGCAAAATTACAAAATGCGCCCCCCCCCATTCTAAAGTGCAACATGGCTCCCAGTTCTTTATATTTTAGTAAAAAGAATTTATTCCTCCTTGTCTCAGTATAAATCATCAGCTAAGGATTCTCCTGCATTCACATTTAAATTAACGTATAAGCAAGCACCAGGCTGGAAAGTCCCACATTTTTTGCAAGAACATTGAAAGGGATATGAAACCCAAAAATGTTTATTTGTGATTCAGACAGAACATACAATTTTAAAAAAGAGATTCCAATTTACTTCTATCAAATTTGCATTGTTCCCATGAGGTTCTGTGTTGAAGAGATACCTATGTCGGCATCTGTAGCACTATATAACAGGTAAAAGTGCTGCCATCTAGTACTCTTGCTGATACCTAGGTAGTATCTGTAGCACTACATGACAGGTAATAGTGCTGTTATCTAGTGCTCTTGCTAATGTATAATATTGTGTTATAGAGATACCTAGGTAGTATCTGTAGCACTACATGACAGGTAATAGTGCTGTTATCTAGTGCTCTTGCTAATGTATAATATTGTGTTATAGAGATACCTAGGTAGTATCTGTAGCACTACATGACAGATAATAGTGCTGTTATCTAGTGCTCTTGCTAATGTATAATATTGTGTGTTATAGAGATACCTAGGTAGTATCTGTAGCACTACATGACAGGTAATAGTGCTGTTATCTAGTGCTCTTGCTAATGTATAATATAGTGTTATAGAGATACCTAGGTAGTATCTGTAGCACTACATGACAGGTAATAATGCTGTTATCTAGTGCTCTTGCTAATGTATAATATTGTGTGTTATAGAGATACCTAGGTAGTATCTGTAGCACTACATTACAGGTAATAGTGCTGTTATCTAGTGCTCTTGCTAATGTATAATATTGTGTGTTATAGAGATACCTAGGAAGTATCTGTAGCACTACATGACAGGTAATAGTGCTGTTATCTAGTGCTATTGCTAATGTATAATATTATGTGTTATAGAGATACCTAGGTAGCATCTGTAGCACTACATGACAGGTAATAGTGCTGTTATCTAGTGCTCTTGCTAATGTATAATATTGTGTGTTATAGAGATACCTAGGTAGCATCTGTAGCACTACATGATAGGTAATAGTGCTGTTATCTAGTGCTCTTGCTAATGTATAATATTATGTGTTATAGAGATACCTAGGTACTATCTGTAGCACTACATGACAGGTAATAGTGCTGTTATCTAGTGCTCTTGCTAATGTATAATATTGTGTGTTATAGAGATACCTAGGTAGTATCTGTAGCACTACATGACAGGTAATAGTGCTGTTATCTACTGCTCTTGCTAATGTATAATATTGTGTGTTATAGAGATACCTAGGTAGTATCTGTAGCACTACATGACAGGTAATAGTGCTGTTATCTACTGCTCTTGCTAATGTATAATATGGTGTGTTATAGAGATACCTAGGTAGTATCTGTAGTACTACATGTCAGGTAATAGTGCTGTTATCTAGTGCTCTTGCTAATGTATAATATTGTGTGTTATAGAGATACCTAGGTAGTATCTGTAGCACTACATGACAGGTAATAGTGCTGTTATCTAGTGCTCTTGCTAATGTATAATATTGTGTTATAGAGATACCTAGGTAGTATCTGTAGCACTACATGACAGGTAATAGTGCTGTTATCTAGTGCTCTTGCTAATGTATAATATTGTGTGTTATAGAGATACCTAGGTAGTATCTGTAGCACTACACGACAGGTAATAGTGCTGTTATCTAGTGCTCTTGCTAATGTATAATATTGTGTGTTATAGAGATACCTAGGTAGTATCTGTAGCACTACATGACAGGTAATAGTGCTCTTATCTAGTGCTCTTGCTAATGTATAATATTGTGTGTTATAGAGATACCTAGGTAGTATCAGTAGCACTACATGATAGGTAATAGTGCTGTTATCTAGTGCTCTTGCTAATGTATAATATTGTGTTATAGAGATATCTAGGTAGTATCTGTAGCACTACATAACAGGTAATAGTGCTGTTATCTAGTGCTCTTGCTAATGTATAATATTGTGTTATAGAGATACCTAGGTAGTATCTGTAGCACTACATGACAGGTAATAGTGCTGCTATCTAGTGCTCTTGCTAATGTATAATATTGTGTTATAGAGATACCTAGGTAGTATCTGTAGCACTACATGACAGGTAATAGTGCTGTTATCTAGTGATCTTGCTAATGTATAATATTGTGTGTTATAGAGATACCTAGGTAGTATCTGTAGCACTACATGACCGGTAATAGTGCTGTTATCTAGTGCTCTTGCTAATGTATAATATTATGTTATAGAGATACCTAGGTAGTATCTGTAGCACTACATGACAGGTAATAGTGCTGTTATCTAGTGCTCTTGCTAATGTATAATATTGTGTGTTATAGAGATACCTAGGTAGTATCTGTAACACTACATCACAGGTAATAGTGCTGTTATCTAGTGTTCTTGCTAATGTATAATATTGTGTGTTATAGAGATACCTAGGTAGTATCTGTAGCACTACATGACAGGTAATAGTGCTGTTATCTAGTGATCTTGCTAATGTATAATATTGTGCGTTATAGAGGTACCTAGGTAGTATCTGTAGCACTACATGACAGGTAATAGAGCTGTTATCTAGTGCTCTTGCTAATGTATAATATTGTGTGTTATAGAGATACCTAGGTAGTATCTGTAGCACTACATGACCGGTAATAGTGCTGTTATCTAGTGCTCTTGCTAATGTATAATATTGTGTGTTATAGAGATACCTAGGTAGTATCTGTAGCACTACATGACAGGTAATAGTGCTGTTATCTAGTGATCTTGCTAATGTATAATATTGTGTTATAGATATACCTAGGTAGTATCTGTAGCACTACATGACAGGTAATAGTGCTGTTATCTAGTGATCTTGCTAATGTATAATATTGTGTGTTATAGAGATACCTAGGTAGTATCTGTAGCACTACATGACAGGTAATAGTGTTGTTATCTAGTGCTCTTGCTAATGTATAATATTGTGTGTTATAGAGATACCTAGGTAGTATCTGTAGCACTACATGACAGGTAATAGTGCTGTTGTCTAGTGATCTTGCTAATGTATAATATTGTGTTATAGAGATACCTAGGTAGTATCTGTAGCACTACATGACAGGTAATAGTGCTGTTATCTAGTGCTCTTGCTAATGAATAATATTGTGTGTTATAGAGATACCTAGGTAGTATCTGTCATACTACATGACAGGTAATAGTGCTGTTATCTAGTGATCTTGCTAATGTATAATATTGTGTTATAGATATACCTAGGTAGTATCTGTAGCACTACATGACAGGTAATAGTGCTGTTATCTAGTGATCTTGCTAATGTATAATATTGTGTGTTATAGAGATACCTAGGTAGTATCTGTAGCACTACATGACAGGTAATAGTGTTGTTATCTAGTGCTCTTGCTAATGTATAATATTGTGTGTTATAGAGATACCTAGGTATTAACTGTAGCACTACATGACAGGCAATAGTGCTGTTATCTAGTGATCTTGCTAATGAATAATAGTGTGTGTTATAGAGATACCTAGGTAGCATCTGTAGCACTACATGACAGGTAATAGTGCTGTTATCTAGTGTTCTTGCTAATGTATAATACTGTGTGTTATAGAGATACCTAGGTAGTATCTGTAGCACTACATGACAGGTAATAGTGCTGTTATCTAGTGGTCTTGCCAATGTATAATATTGTGTTATAGAGATACCTAGGTAGTATCTGTAGCACTACATGACAGGTAATAGTGCTGTTATCTAGTGCTCTTGCTAATGTATAGTATTGTGTGTTATAGAGATACCTAGGTAGTATCTGTAGCACTACATGACAGGTAATAGTGCTGTTATCTAGTGCTCTTGCTAATGTATAGTATTGTGTGCTATAGAGATACCTAGGTAGTATCTGTAGCACTACATGACAGGTAATAGTGCTGTTATCTAGTGCTCTTGCCAATGTATAATATTGTGTGTTATAGAGATACCTAGGTAGTATCTGTAGCACTACATGACAGGTAATAGTGCTGTTATCTAGTGCTCTTGCTAATGTATAATATTGTGTTATAGAGATACCTAGGTAGTATCTGTAGCACTACATGACAGGTAATAGTGATGTTATCTAGTGCTCTTGCTAATGTATAATATTGTGTTATAGAGATACCTAGGTACTATCTGTAGCACTACATGACAGGTAATAGTGCTGTTATCTAGTGCTCTTGGTAATGTATAATATTGTGTGTTATAGAGATACCTAGGTAGTATCTGTCGTACTACATGACAGGTAATAGTGATGTTATCTAGTGCTCTTGCTAATGTATAATATTGTGTGTTATAGAGATACCTAGGTAGTATCTGTAGGACTACATGACAGGTAATAGTGCTATTATCTAGTGCTCTTGCTAATGTATAATATTGTGTGTTATAGAGATACCTAGGTAGTAACTGTAGCACTACATGACAGGTAATAGTGCTGTTATCTAGTGCTCTTGCTAATGTATAATATTGTGTTATAGAGATACCTAGGTACCATCTGTAGCACTACATGACAGGTAATAGTGATGTTATCTAGTGCTAATGTATAATATTGTATGTTATAGAGATACCTAGGTAGTATCTGTAGCACTACATGACCGGTAATAGTGCTGTTATCTAGTGCTCTTGCTAATGTATAATATTGTGTTATAGAGATACCTAGGTACCATCTGTAGCACTACATGACAGGTAATAGTGATGTTATCTAGTGCTCTTGCTAATGTATAATATTGTGTGTTATAGAGATACCTAGGTAGTATCTGTAGCACTACATGACAGGTAATAGTGCTGTTATCTAGTGCTCTTGCTAATGTATAATATTGTGTGTTATAGAGATACCTAGGTAGTATCAGTAGCACTATATGACAGGTAATAGTGCTGTTATTTAGTGCTCTTGCTAATGTATAATATTGTGTTATAGAGATACCTAGGTAGTATCAGTAGCACTATATGACAGGTAATAGTGCTGTTATTTAGTGCTCATGCTAATGTATAATATTGTGTTATAGAGATACCTAGGTAGTATCTGTGGCACTACATGACAGGTAATAGCGCTGTTATCTAGTGTTCTTGCTAATGTATAATATTGTGTGTTATAGAAATACCTAGGTAGTCTCTGTAGCACTACATGACAGGTAATAGTGCTGTTATCTAGTGCTCTTGCTAATGTATAATATTGTGTTATAGAGATACCAAAGTAGCATCTGTAGCACTACATGACCGGTAATAGTGCTGTTATCTAGTGCTCTTGCTAATGTATAATATTGTGTGTTATAGAGATACCTAGGTAGTATCTGTAGCACTACATGACAGGTAATAGTGCTGTTATCTAGTGTTCTTGCTAATGTATAATATTGTGTGTTATAGAGATACCTAGGTAGTATCTGTAGCACTACATGACAGGTAATAGTGCTGTTATCTAGTGCTCTTGCTAATGTATAATATTGTGTTATAGAGATACCTAAGTAGCATCTGTAGCACTACATGACCGGTAATAGTGCTGTTATCTAGTGCTCTTGCTAATGTATAATATTGTGTGTTATAGAGATACCTAGGTAGTATCTGTAGCACTACATGACAGGTAATAGTGCTGTTATCTAGTGCTCTTGGTAATGTATAATATTGTGTGTTATAGAGATACCTAGGTAGTATCTGTAGCACTACATGACAGGTATTAGTGTTGTTATCTAGTGCTCTTGCTAATGTATAATATTGTGTGCTATATAGATACCTAGGTAGTATCTGTAGCACTACATGACAGGAAATAGTGCTGTTATCTAGTGCTCTTGCTAATGTATAATATTGTGTGTTATAGAGATACCTAGGTAGTATCTGTAGCACTACATGACAGGTAATAGTGCTGTTATCTAGTGCTCTTGCTAATGTATAATATTGTGTGTTATAGAGATACCTAGGTAGTATCTGTAGCACTACATGACAGGTAATAGTGCTGTTATCTAGTGCTCTTGCTAATGTATAATATTATGTGTTATAGAGATACCTAGGTAGTATCTGTAGCACTACATGACAGGTAATAGTGCTGTTATCTAGTGCTCTTGCTAATGTATAATATTATGTGTTATAGAGATACCTAGGTAGTATCTGTAGCACTACATGACAGGTAATAGTGCTGTTATCTAGTGCTCTTGCTAATGTATAATATTGTGTGTTATAGAGATACCTAGGTAGTATCTGTAGCACTACATGACAGGTAATAGTGATGTTATCTAGTGATCTTGCTAATGTATAATATTGTGTTATAGAGATACCTAGGTAGTATCTGTAGCACTACATGACAGGTAATAGTGCTGTTATCTAGTGCTCTTGCTAATGTATAATATTGTGTTATAGAGATACCTAGGTAGTATCTGTAGCACTACATGACAGGTAATAGTGCTGTTATCTAGTGCTCTTGCTAATGTATAATATTGTGTTATAGAGATACCTAGGTAGTATCTGTAGCACTAGATGACAGGTAATAATGCTGTTATCTACTGATCTTGCTAATGTATAATATTGTGTGTTATAGAGATACCTAGGTAGTATCTGTAGCACTACATGACAGGTAATAGTGCTGTTATCTAGTGCTCTTGCTAATGTATAATATTGTGTGTTATAGAGATACCTAGGTAGTATCTGTAGCACTACATGACAGGTAATAGTGCTGTTATCTAGTGCTCTTGCTAATGTATAATATTGTGTGTTATAGAGATACCTTGGTAGTATCTGTAGCACTACATGACAGGTAATAGTGCTGTTATCTAGTGTTCTTGCTAATGTATAATATTGTGTTATAGAGATACCTAGGAAGTATCTGTAGCACTACATGACAGGTAATAGTGCTGTTATCTAGTGCTCTTGCTAATGTATAATATTGTGTGATAGAGATACCTAGGTAGTATCTGTAGCACTACATGACAGGTAATAGTGCTGTTATCTAGTGCTCTTGCTAATGTATAATATTGTGTTATAGAGATACCTAGGTAGTATCTGTAGCACTACATGACAGGTAATAGTGCTGTTATCTAGTGATCTTGCTAATGTATAATATTGTGTTATAAAGATACCGTAGTATCTGTAGCACTATATGACAGGTAATAGTGCTGTTATCTAGTGCTCTTGCTAATGTATAATATTGTGTGTTATAGAGATACCTAGGTAGTATCTGTAGCACTACATGACAGGTAATAGTGCTGTTATCTAGTGCTCTTGCTAATGTATAATATTGTGTGTTTTAGAGATACCTAGGTAGTATCTGTAGCACTACATGACAGGTAATAGTGCTGTTATCTAATGCTCTTGCTAATGTATAATAATGTGTTATAGAGATACCTAGGTAGTACCTGTAGCACTACATGACAGGTAATAGTGCTGTTATCTAGTGATCTTGCTAATGTATAATATTATGTGTTATAGAGATACCTAGGTAGTATCTGTAGCACTACATGACAGGTAATAGTGCTGTTATCTAGTGCTCTTGCTAATGTATAATATTGTGTGTTATAGAGATACCTAGTTAGTATCTGTAGCACTACATGATAGGTAATAGTGCTGTTATCTAGTGCTCTTGCTAATGTATACTATTGTGTGTTATAGAGATACCTAGGTAGTATCTGTAGCACTGCATGACAGGTAATAGTGCTGTTATCTAGTGACCTTGCTAATGTATAATATTGTGTGTTATAGAGATAACTAGGTAGTATCTGTAGCACTACATGACAGGTAATAGTGCTGTTATCTAGTGCTCTTGCTAATGTATAATATTGTGTTATATAGATACCTAGGTAGTATCTGTAGCACTACATGATAGGTAATAGTGCTGTTATCTAGTGCTCTTGCTAATGTATAATATTGTGTGTTATAGAGATACCTAGGTAGTATCTGTAGCACTACATGACAGGAAATAGTGCTGTTATCTAGTGCTCTTGCTAATGTATAATATTGTGTGTTATAGAGATACCTAGGTAGTATCTGTAGCACTACATGACAGGTAATAGTGCTGTTATCTAGTGATCTTGCTAATGTATAATATTGTGTGTTATAGAGATACCTAGGTAGTATCTGTAGCACTACATGACAGGTAATAGTGCTGTTATCTAGTAACCTAGGTAGTATCTGTAGCACTACATGACAGGTAATAGTGCTGTTATCTAGTGCTCTTGCTAATGTATAATATTGTGTGTTATAGAGATACCTAGGTAGTATCTGTAGCACTACATGACAGGTAATAGTGCTGTTATCTAGTGATCTTGCTAATGTATAATATTGTGTGTTATAGAGATACCTAGGTAGTATCTGTAGCACTACATGACAGGTAATAGTGCTGTTATCTAGTAACCTAGGTAGTATCTGTAGCACTACATGACAGGTAATAGTGCTGTTATCTAGTGCTCTTGCTAATGTATAATATTGTGTGTTATAGAGATACCTAGGTAGTATCTGTAGCACTACATGACAGGTAATAGTGCTGTTATCTAGTGCTCTTGCTAATGTATAATATTATGTGTTATAGAGATACCTAGGTAGTATCTGTAGCACTACATGACAGGTAATAGTGCTGTTATCTAGTGCTCTTTGTAATGTATAATATTGTGTTATAGAGATACCTAGGTACTATCTGTAGCACTACATGACAGGTAATAGTGCTGTTATCTAGTGCTCTTGCTAATGTATAATATTGTGTGTTATAGAGATACCTAAGTAGTATCTGTAGCACTACATGACAGGTAATAGTGCTGTTATCTAGTGCTCTTGCTAATGTATAATATTGTGTGTTATAGAGATACCTAGGTAGTATCTGTAGCACTACATGACAGGTAATAGTGCTGTTATCTAGTGCTCTTGCTAATGTATAATATTGTGTTATAGAGATACGTAGGTAGTATCTGTAGCACTACATGACAGGTAATAGTGCTGTTATCTAGTGCTTTTGCTAATGTATAATATTGTGTGTTATAGAGATACCTAGGTAATATCTGTAGCACTACATGACAGGTAATAGTGCTGTAATCTAGTGCTCTTGCTAATGTATAATATTGTGTGTTATAGAGATACCTAGGTAGTATCTGTAGCACTACATGACAGGTAATAGTGCTGTTATCTAGTGATCTTGCCAATGTATAATATTGTGTTATAGAGATACCTAGGTAGTATCTGTAGCACTACATGACAGGTAATAGTGATGTTATCTAGTGATCTTGCTAATGTATAATATTGTGTTATAGAGATACCTAGGTAGTATCTGTAGCACTACATGACAGGTAATAGTGCTGTTATCTAGTGCTCTTGCTAATGTATAATATTGTGTTATAGAGATACCTAGGTAGTATCTGTAGCACTACATGACAGGTAATAGTGCTGTTATCTAGTGCTCTTGCTAATGTATAATATTGTGTTATAGAGTTACCTAGGTAGTATCTGTAGCACTACATGACAGGTAATAGTGCTGTTATCTAGTGATCTTGCTAATGTATAATATT
Source organism: Bombina bombina (assembly GCF_027579735.1). NCBI lineage: Eukaryota > Metazoa > Chordata > Amphibia > Anura > Bombinatoridae > Bombina > Bombina bombina. Next base: position 10,593,655 of record NC_069505.1, read on the forward strand.
GTGTTATAAAGATACCGTAGTATCTGTAGCACTATATGACAGGTAATAGTGCTGTTATCTAGTGCTCTTGCTAATGTATAATATTGTGTGTTATAGAGATACCTAGGTAGTATCTGTAGCACTACATGACAGGTAATAGTGCTGTTATCTAGTGCTCTTGCTAATGTATAATATTGTGTGTTTTAGAGATACCTAGGTAGTATCTGTAGCACTACATGACAGGTAATAGTGCTGTTATCTAATGCTCTTGCTAATGTATAATAATGTGTTATAGAGATACCTAGGTAGTACCTGTAGCACTACATGACAGGTAATAGTGCTGTTATCTAGTGATCTTGCTAATGTATAATATTGTGTGTTATAGAGATACCTAGGTAGTATCTGTAGCACTACATGACAGGTAATAGTGCTGTTATCTAGTGCTCTTGCTAATGTATAATATTGTGTGTTATAGAGATACCTAGTTAGTATCTGTAGCACTACATGATAGGTAATAGTGCTGTTATCTAGTGCTCTTGCTAATGTATACTATTGTGTGTTATAGAGATACCTAGGTAGTATCTGTAGCACTGCATGACAGGTAATAGTGCTGTTATCTAGTGACCTTGCTAATGTATAATATTGTGTGTTATAGAGATACCTAGGTAGTATCTGTAGCACTACATGACAGGTAATAGTGCTGTTATCTAGTGCTCTTGCTAATGTATAATATTGTGTTATATAGATACCTAGGTAGTATCTGTAGCACTACATGATAGGTAATAGTGCTGTTATCTAGTGCTCTTGCTAATGTATAATATTGTGTGTTATAGAGATACCTAGGTAGTATCTGTAGCACTACATGACAGGAAATAGTGCTGTTATCTAGTGCTCTTGCTAATGTATAATATTGTGTGTTATAGAGATACCTAGGTAGTATCTGTAGCACTACATGACAGGTAATAGTGCTGTTATCTAGTGATCTTGCTAATGTATAATATTGTGTGTTATAGAGATACCTAGGTAGTATCTGTAGCACTACATGACAGGTAATAGTGCTGTTATCTAGTAACCTAGGTAGTATCTGTAGCACTACATGACAGGTAATAGTGCTGTTATCTAGTGCTCTTGCTAATGTATAATATTGTGTGTTATAGAGATACCTAGGTAGTATCTGTAGCACTACATGACAGGTAATAGTGCTGTTATCTAGTGATCTTGCTAATGTATAATATTGTGTGTTATAGAGATACCTAGGTAGTATCTGTAGCACTACATGACAGGTAATAGTGCTGTTATCTAGTAACCTAGGTAGTATCTGTAGCACTACATGACAGGTAATAGTGCTGTTATCTAGTGCTCTTGCTAATGTATAATATTGTGTGTTATAGAGATACCTAGGTAGTATCTGTAGCACTACATGACAGGTAATAGTGCTGTTATCTAGTGCTCTTGCTAATGTATAATATTATGTGTTATAGAGATACCTAGGTAGTATCTGTAGCACTACATGACAGGTAATAGTGCTGTTATCTAGTGCTCTTTGTAATGTATAATATTGTGTTATAGAGATACCTAGGTACTATCTGTAGCACTACATGACAGGTAATAGTGCTGTTATCTAGTGCTCTTGCTAATGTATAATATTGTGTGTTATAGAGATACCTAAGTAGTATCTGTAGCACTACATGACAGGTAATAGTGCTGTTATCTAGTGCTCTTGCTAATGTATAATATTGTGTGTTATAGAGATACCTAGGTAGTATCTGTAGCACTACATGACAGGTAATAGTGCTGTTATCTAGTGCTCTTGCTAATGTATAATATTGTGTTATAGAGATACGTAGGTAGTATCTGTAGCACTACATGACAGGTAATAGTGCTGTTATCTAGTGCTTTTGCTAATGTATAATATTGTGTGTTATAGAGATACCTAGGTAATATCTGTAGCACTACATGACAGGTAATAGTGCTGTAATCTAGTGCTCTTGCTAATGTATAATATTGTGTGTTATAGAGATACCTAGGTAGTATCTGTAGCACTACATGACAGGTAATAGTGCTGTTATCTAGTGATCTTGCCAATGTATAATATTGTGTTATAGAGATACCTAGGTAGTATCTGTAGCACTAGATGACAGGTAATAGTGCTGTTATCTAGTGCTCTTGCTAATGTATAATATTGTATGTTATAGAGATACCGAGGTAGTATCTGTAGCACTACATGACAGGTAATAGTGCTTTTATCTAGTGATCTTGCTAATGTATATTATTATGTGTTATAGAGATACCTAGGTAGTATCTGTAGCACTATATGACAGGTAATAGTGCTGTTATCTAGTGCTCTTGCTAATGTATACTATTATGTGTTATAGAGATACCTATGTAGTGTCTGTAGCACTACATGACAGGTAATAGTGTTGTTATCTAGTGCTCTTGCTAATGTATAATATTGTGTGTTATAGAGATACCTAGGTAGTATCTGTAGCACTACATGACAGGTAATAGTGCTGTTATCTAGTGCTCTTTGTAATGTATAATATTGTGTTATAGAGATACCTAGGTAGTATCTGTAGCACTACATGACAGGTAATAGTGCTTTTATCTAGTGATCTTGCTAATGTATATTATTATGTGTTATAGAGATACCTAGGTAGTATCTGTAGCACTATATGACAGGTAATAGTGCTGTTATCTAGTGCTCTTGCTAATGTATACTATTATGTGTTATAGAGATACCTATGTAGTATCTGTAGCACTACATGACAGGTAATAGTGTTGTTATCTAGTGCTCTTGCTAATGTATAATATTGTGTGTTATAGAGACACCTAGGTAGTATCTGTAGCACTACATGACAGGTAATAGTGCTGTTATCTAGTGCTCTTTGTAATGTATAATATTGTGTTATAGAGATACCTAGGTAGTATCTGTAGCACTACATGACAGGTAATAGTGCTGTTATCTAGTGCTCTTGCTAATGTATAATATTGTGTGTTATAGAGATACCTAAGTAGTATCTGTAGCACTACATGACAGGTAATAGTGCTGTTATCTAGTGCTCTTGCTAATGTATAATATTGTGTGTTATAGAGATACCTAGGTGTATCTGTAGCACTACATGACAGGTAATAGTGCTGTTATCTAGTGCTCTTGCTAATGTATAATATTGTGTTATATAGATACCTAGGTAGTATCTGTAGCACTACATGATAGGTAATAGTGCTGTTATCTAGTGCTCTTGCTAATGTATAATATTGTGTTATAGAGATACCTAGGTAGTATCTGTAGCACTACATGACAGGTAATAGTGCTTTTATCTAGTGCTCTTGTTTATGTATAATATTGTGTTATAGAGATACCTAGGTAGTATCTGTAGCACTATATGACAGGTAATAGTGCTGTTATCTAGTGCTCTTGCTAATGTATACTATTATGTGTTATAGAGATACCTATGTAGTATCTGTAGCACTACATGACAGGTAATAGTGTTGTTATCTAGTGCTCTTGCTAATGTATAATATTGTGTGTTATAGAGATACCTAGGTAGTATCTGTAGCACTACATGACAGGTAATAGTGCTGTTATCTAGTGCTCTTTGTAATGTATAATATTGAGTTATAGAGATACCTAGGTAGTATCTGTAGCACTACATGACAGGTAATAGTGCTGTTATCTAGTGATCTTGCTAATGTATAATATTGTGTGTTATAGAGATACCTAGGTAGTATCTGTAGCACAGCACTACATGACAGGTAATAGTGCTGTTATCTAGTAACCTAGGTAGTATCTGTAGCACTACATGACAGGTAATAGTGCTGTTATCTAGTGCTCTTGCTAATGTATAATATTGTGTGTTATAGAGATACCTAGGTAGTATCTGTAGCACTACATGACAGGTAATAGTGCTGTTATCTAGTGATCTTGCTAATGTATAATATTTTGTGTTATAGAGATATCTAGGTAGCATCTGTAGCACTACATGACAGGTAATAGTGCTATTATCTAGTGATCTTGCTAATGTATAATATTGTGTGTTATAGAGATACCTAGGTAGTATCTGTAGCACTACATGACAGGTAATAGTGCTGTTATCTAGTAACCTAGGTAGTATCTGTAGCACTACATGACAGGTAATAGTGCTGTTATCTAGTGCTCTTGCTAATGTATAATATTGTGTGTTATAGAGATACCTAGGTAGTATCTGTGGCACTACATGACAGGTAATAGTGCTGTTATCTAGTGCTCTTGCTAATGTATAATATTGTGTGTTATAGAGATACCTAGGTAGTATCTGTAGCACTACATGACAGGTAATAGTGCTGTTATCTAGTGCTCTTGCTAATGTATAATATTGTGTGTTATAGAGATACCTAGGTAGTATCTGTAGCACTACATGACAGGTAATAGTGCTGTTATCTAGTGCTCTTGCTAATGTATAATATTATGTGTTATAGAGATACCTAGGTAGTATCTGTAGCACTACATGACAGGTAATAGTGCTGTTATCTAGTGCTCTTTGTAAGGTATAATATTGTGTTATAGAGATACCTAGGTACTATCTGTAGCACTACATGACAGGTAATAGTGCTGTTATCTAGTGCTCTTGCTAATGTATAATATTGTGTGTTATAGAGATACCTAGGTAGTAACTGTAGCACTACATGACAGGTAATAGTGCTGTTATCTAGTGCTCTTGCTAATGTATAATATTGTGTGTTATAGAGATACCTAGGTAGCATCTGTAGCACTACATGACAGGTAATAGTGCTGTTATCTAGTGCTCTTGCTAATGTATAATATTGTGTGTTATAGAGATACCTAGGTAGCATCTGTAGCACTACATGACAGGTAATAGTGATGTTATCTAGTGTTCTTGCTAATGTATAATACTGTGTGTTATAGAGATACCTAGGTAGTATCTGTAGCACTACATGACAGGTAATAGTGCTGTTATCTAGTGATCTTGCCAATGTATAATATTGTGTGTTATAGAGATACCTAGGTAGTATCTGTAGCACTACATGACAGGTAATAGTGCTGTTATCTAGTGATCTTGCTAATGTATATTATTATGTGTTATAGAGATACCTAGGTAGTATCTGTAGCACTATATGACAGGTAATAGTGCTGTTATCTAGTGCTCTTGCTAATGTATAATATTATGTGTTATAGAGATACCTATGTAGTATCTGTAGCACTACATGACAGGTAATAGTGCTGTTATCTAGTGCTCTTTGTAATGTATAATATTGTGTTATAGAGATACCTAGGTAGTATCTGTAGCACTACATGACAGGTAATAGTGCTGTTATCTAGTGCTCTTGCTAATGTATAATATTATGTGTTATAGAGATACCTATGTAGTATCTGTAGCACTACATGACAGGTAATAGTGCTGTTATCTAGTGCTCTTTGTAATGTATAATATTGTGTTATAGAGATACCTAGGTAGTATCTGTAGCACTACATGACAGGTAATAGTGCTGTAATCTAGTGCTCTTGCTAATATATAATATTGTGTGTTATAGAGATACCTAGGTAGTATCTGTAGCACTACATGACAGGTAATAGTGCTGTTATCTAGTGATCTTGCCAATGTATAATATTGTGTTATAGACATACCTAGGAAGTATCTGTAGCACTAGATGACAGGTAATAGTGCTGTTATCTAGTGCTCTTGCTAATGTATAATATTGTGTGTTATAGAGATACCTAGGTAGTATCTGTAGCACTACATGACAGGTAATAGTGCTGTTATCTAGTGCTCTTGCTAATGTATAATATTGTGTGTTATAGAGATACCTAGGTAGTATCTGTAGCACTACATGACAGGTAATAGTGCTGTTATCTAATGCTCTTGCTAATGTATAATATTGTATGTTATAGAGATACCGAGGTAGTATCTGTAGCACTACATGACAGGTAATAGTGCTGTTATCTAGTGATCTTGCTAATGTATATTATTATGTGTTATAGAGATACCTAGGTAGTATCTGTAGCACTATATGACAGGTAATAGTGCTGTTATCTAGTGATCTTGCTAATGTATACTATTATGTGTTATAGAGATACCTAGGTAGTATCTGTAGCACTAAATGAAAGGTAATAGTGCTGTTATCTAGTGCTCTTTGTAATGTATAATATTGTGTTATAGAGATACCTAGGTAGTATCTGTAGCACTACATGACAGGTAATAGTGCTGTTTTCTAGTGCTCTTGCTAATGTATAATATTGTGTTATAGAGATACCTAGGTAGTATCTGTAGCACTACATGACAGGTAATAGTGCTGTTATCTAGTGCTCTTGCTAATGTATAATATTGTGTGTTATAGAGATACCTAGGTAGTATCTGTAGCACTACATGACAGGTAATAGTGCTGTTAACTAGTGCTCTTACTAATGTATAATATTGTGTGTTATAGAGATACCTAGGTAGTATCTGTAGCACTACATGACAGGTAATAGTGCTGTTATCTAGTGCTCTTGCTAATGTATAATATTGTGTGTTATAGAGATACCTAGGTAGTATCTGTAGAACTACATGACAGGTAATAGTGCTGTTATCTAGTGCTCTTGCTAATGTATAATATTGTGTTATAGAGATACCTAGGTAGTATCTGTAGCGCTACATGACAGGTAATAGTGCTGTTATCTAGTGCTCTTGCTAATGTATAATATTGTGTGTTATAGAGATACCTAGGTAGTATCTGTAGCACTACATGACAGGTAATAGTGCTGTTATCTAGTGCTCTTGCTAATATATTATATTGTGTGTTATAGAGATACCTAGGTAGTATCTGTAGCACTACATGACAGGTAACAGTGCTGTTATCTAGTGCTCTTGCTAATGTATAATATTGTGTGTTATAGAGATACCTAGGTAGTATCTGTAGCACTACATGACAGGTAATAGTGCTGTTATCTAGTGCTCTTGCTAATGTATAATATTGTGTGTTATAGAGATACCTAGGTAGTATCTGTAGCACTACATGACAGGTAATAGTGCTGTTATCTAGTGCTCTTGCTAATGTATAATATTGTGTGTTATAGAGATACCTAGGTATTATCTGTAGCACTACATGACAGGTAATAGTGCTGTTAACTAGTGCTCTTACTAATGTATAATATTGTGTGTTATAGAGATACCTAGGTAGTATCTGTAGCACTACATGACAGGTATTAGTGCTGTTATCTAGTGCTCTTGCTAATGTATAATATTGTGTGTTATAGATATACCTAGGTAGTATCTGTAGAACTACATGACAGGTAATAGTGCTGTTATCTAGTGCTCTTGCTAATGTATAATATTGTGTTATAGAGATACCTAGGTAGTATCTGTAGCGCTACATGACAGGTAATAGTGCTGTTATCTAGTGCTCTTGCTAATGTATAATATTGTGTGTTATAGAGATACCTAGGTAGTATCTGTAGCACTACATGACAGGTAATAGTGCTGTTATCTAGTGCTCTTGCTAATATATTATATTGTGTGTTATAGAGATACCTAGGTAGTATCTGTAGCACTACATGACAGGTAATAGTGCTGTTATCTAGTGCTCTTGCTAATGTATAATATTGTGTTATAGAGATACCTAGGTAGTATCTGTAGCGCTACATGACAGGTAATAGTGCTGTTATCTAGTACTCTTGCTAATGTATAATATTGTGTGTTATAGAGATACCTAGGTAGTATCTGTAGAACTACATGACAGGTAATAGTGCTGTTATCTAGTGCTCTTGCTAATGTATAATATTGTGTTATAGAGATACCTAGGTAGTATCTGTAGCGCTACATGACAGGTAATAGTGCTGTTATCTAGTGCTCTTGCTAATGTATAATATTGTGTGTTATAGAGATACCTAGGTAGTATCTGTAGCACTACATGACAGGTAATAGTGCTGTTATCTAGTGCTTTTGCTAATGTATAATATTGTGTGTTATAGAGATACATAGGTAGTATCTGTAGCACTACATGACAGGTAATAGTGCTGTAATCTAGTGCTCTTGCTAATATATAATATTGTGTGTTATAGAGATACCTAGGTAGTATCTGTAGCACTACATGACAGGTAATAGTGCTGTTATCTAGTGATCTTGCCAATGTATAATATTGTGTTATAGACATACCTAGGAAGTATCTGTAGCACTAGATGACAGGTAATAGTGCTGTTATCTAGTGCTCTTGCTAATGTATAATATTGTGTGTTATAGAGATACCTAGGTAGTATCTGTAGCACTACATGACAGGTAATAGTGCTGTTATCTAGTGCTCTTGCTAATGTATAATATTGTGTGTTATAGAGATACCTAGGTAGTATCTGTAGCACTACATGACAGGTAATAGTGCTGTTATCTAATGCTCTTGCTAATGTATAATATTGTATGTTATAGAGATACCGAGGTAGTATCTGTAGCACTACATGACAGGTAATAGTGCTGTTATCTAGTGATCTTGCTAATGTATATTATTATGTGTTATAGAGATACCTAGGTAGTATCTGTAGCACTATATGACAGGTAATAGTGCTGTTATCTAGTGATCTTGCTAATGTATACTATTATGTGTTATAGAGATACCTAGGTAGTATCTGTAGCACTACATGACAGGTAATAGTGCTGTTATCTAGTGCTCTTTGTAATGTATAATATTGTGTTATAGAGATACCTAGGTAGTATCTGTAGCACTACATGACAGGTAATAGTGCTGTTTTCTAGTGCTCTTGCTAATGTATAATATTGTGTTATAGAGATACCTAGGTAGTATCTGTAGCACTACATGACAGGTAATAGTGCTGTTATCTAGTGCTCTTGCTAATGTATAATATTGTGTGTTATAGAGATACCTAGGTAGTATCTGTAGCACTGCATGACAGGTAATAGTGCTGTTAACTAGTGCTCTTACTAATGTATAATATTGTGTGTTATAGAGATACCTAGGTAGTATCTGTAGCACTACATGACAGGTAATAGTGCTGTTATCTAGTGCTCTTGCTAATGTATAATATTGTGTGTTATAGAGATACCTAGGTAGTATCTGTAGAACTACATGACAGGTAATAGTGCTGTTATCTAGTGCTCTTGCTAATGTATAATATTGTGTTATAGAGATACCTAGGTAGTATCTGTAGCGCTACATGACAGGTAATAGTGCTGTTATCTAGTGCTCTTGCTAATGTATAATATTGTGTGTTATAGAGATACCTAGGTAGTATCTGTAGCACTACATGACAGGTAATAGTGCTGTTATCTAGTGCTCTTGCTAATATATTATATTGTGTGTTATAGAGATACCTAGGTAGTATCTGTAGCACTACATGACAGGTAACAGTGCTGTTATCTAGTGCTCTTGCTAATGTATAATATTGTGTGTTATAGAGATACCTAGGTAGTATCTGTAGCACTACATGACAGGTAACAGTGCTGTTATCTAGTGCTCTTGCTAATGTATAATATTGTGTGTTATAGAGATACCTAGGTAGTATCTGTAGCACTACATGACAGGTAATAGTGCTGTTATCTAGTGCTCTTGCTAATGTATAATATTGTGTGTTATAGAGATACCTAGGTATTATCTGTAGCACTACATGACAGGTAATAGTGCTGTTAACTAGTGCTCTTACTAATGTATAATATTGTGTGTTATAGAGATACCTAGGTAGTATCTGTAGCACTACATGACAGGTAATAGTGCTGTTATCTAGTGCTCTTGCTAATGTATAATATTGTGTGTTATAGAGATACCTAGGTAGTATCTGTAGAACTACATGACAGGTAATAGTGCTGTTATCTAGTGCTCTTGCTAATGTATAATATTGTGTTATAGAGATACCTAGGTAGTATCTGTAGCGCTACATGACAGGTAATAGTGCTGTTATCTAGTGCTCTTGCTAATGTATAATATTGTGTGTTATAGAGATACCTAGGTAGTATCTGTAGCACTACATGACAGTTAATAGTGCTGTTATCTAGTGCTCTTGCTAATATATTATATTGTGTGTTATAGAGATACCTAGGTAGTATCTGTAGCACTACATGACAGGTAACAGTGCTGTTATCTAGTGCTCTTGCTAATGTATAATATTGTGTGTTATAGAAATACCTAGGTAGTATCTGTAGCACTACATGACAGGTAATAGTGCTGTTATCTAGTGCTCTTGCTAATGTATAATATTGTGTGTTATAGAGATACCTAGGTAGTATCTGTAGCACTACATGACAGGTAATAGTGCTGTTATCTAGTGCTCTTGCTAATGTATAATATTGTGTGTTATAGAGATACCTAGGTAGTATCTATAGCTCTACATGACAGGTAATAGTGCTGTTATCTAGTGCTCTTGCTAATGTATATTATGTTATAGAGATACCTAGGTATTATCTGTAGCACTACATGACAGGTAATAGTGCTGTTATCTAATGCTCTTGCTAATGTATAATATTGTGTATTATAGAGATACCTAGGTAGTATCTGTAGCACTACATGACAGGTAATAGTGCTGTTATCTAGTGCTCTTGCTAATGTATAATATTGTGTGTTATAGAGATACCTAGGTAGCATCTGTATCACTACATGACAGGTAATAGTGCTGTTATCTACTGATCTTGCTAATGTATAATATTGTGTGTTATAGAGATACCTAGGTAGTATCTGTAGCACTACATGACAGGTAATAGTGCTGTTATCTACTGATCTTGCTAATGTATAATATTGTGTGTTATAGAGATACCTAGGTAGTATCTGTAGCACTACATGACAGGTAATAGTGCTGTTATCTATTGCTCTTGCTAATGTATAATATTGTGTGTTATAGAGATACCTAGGTAGTATCTGTAGCACTATATGACAGGTAATAGTGCTGTTATCTAGTGATCTTGCTAATGTATAATATTGTGTTATATAGATACCTAGGTAGTATCTGTAGCACTATATGACAGGTAATAGTGCTGTTATCTAGTGCTCTTGCTAATGTATAATATTGTGTTATAGAGATACATAGGTAGTATCTGTAGCACTACATGACAGGTAATAGTGCTGTTATCTAGTGCTCTTGCTAATGTATAATATTGTGTGTTATAGAGATACCTAGGTAGCATCTGTATCACTACATGACAGGTAATAGTGCTGTTATCTACTGATCTTGCTAATGTATAATATTGTGTGTTATAGAGATACCTAGGTAGTATCTGTAGCACTACATGACAGGTAATAGTACTGTTATCTACTGATCTTGCTAATGTATAATATTGTGTGTTATAGAGATACCTAGGTAGTATCTGTAGCACTACATGACAGGTAATAGTGCTGTTATCTATTGCTCTTGCTAATGTATAATATTGTGTGTTATAGAGATACCTAGGTAGTATCTGTAGCACTATATAACAGGTAATAGTGCTGTTATCTAGTGATCTTGCTAATGTATAATATTGTGTTATATAGATACCTAGGTAGTATCTGTAGCACTATATGACAGGTAATAGTGCTGTTATCTAGTGCTCTTGCTAATGTATAATATTGTGTTATAGAGATACATAGGTAGTATCTGTAGCACTACATGACAGGTAATAGTGCTGTTATCTAGTGCTCTTGCTAATGTATAATATTGTGTGTTATAGAGATACCTAGGTAGCACCTGTAGCACTACATGACAGGTAATAGTGCTGTTATCTAGTGCTCTTGCTAATGTATAATATTGTGTTATAGAGATACCTAGGTAGTATCTGTAGCACTACATGACAGGTAATAGTGCTGTTATCTAGTGCTCTTGCTAAAGTATAATATTGTGTGTTATAGAGATACCTAGGTAGTATCTGTAGCATTACATGACAGGTAATAGTGCTGTTATCTAGTGCTCTTGCTAATGTATAATATTGTGTGTTATAGAGATAACTAGGTAGTATCTGTAGCACTACATGACAGGTAATAGTGCTGTTATCTAGTGCTCTTGCTAATGTATAATATTGTGTGTTATAGAGATACCAAGGTAGTATCTGTAGCACTACATGATAGGTAATAGTGCTGTTATCTAGTGCTCTTGCTAATGTATAATATTGTGTTATAGAGATACCTAGGTAGTATCTGTAGCACTACATGACAGGTAATAGTGCTGTTATCTAGTGCTCTTGCTAATGTATAATATTGTGTTATAGAGATACCTAGGTAGTATCTGTAGCATTACATGACAGGTAATAGTGCTGTTATCTATTGCTCTTGCTAATGTATAATATTGTGTGTTATAGAGATACCTAAGTAGCATCTGTAGTACTACATGACAGGTTATAGTGCTGTTATCTAGTGCTCTTGCTAATGTATAATATTGTGTGTTATAGAGATACCTAGGTAGCATCTGTAGCACTACATGACAGGTAATAGTGCTGTTATCTAGTGCTCTTGCTAATGTATAATATTGTGTGTTATAGAGATACCTAGGTAGCATCTGTAGCACTACATGACAGGTAATAGTGCTGTTATCTAGTGATCTTGCTAATGTATAATATTGTGTGTTATAGAGATACCTAGGTAGTATCTGTAGCACTACATGACAGGTAATAGTGCTGTTATCTAGTGCTCTTGCTAATATATAATATTGTGTTATTGAGATACCTACGTAGCATCTGTAGCACTACATGACAGATAATACTGCTGTTATCTAGTGCTCTTGCTAATGTATAATATTGTGTGTTATAGAGATACCTAGGTAGTATCTGTAGCACTATATGACAGGTAATAGTGCTGTTATCTAGTGCTCTTGCTAATGTATAATATTGTGTGTTATAGAGATACCTAGGTAGTATCAGTAGCACTATATGACAGGTAATAGTGCTGTTATTTAGTGCTCATGCTAATGTATAATATTGTGTTATAGAGATACCTAGGTAGTATCTGTAGCACTACATGACAGGTAATAGGGCTGTTATCTACTGCTCTTGCTAATGTATAATATTGTGTGTTATAGAAATACCTAGGTAGTATCTCTAGCACTACAAGACAGGTAATAGTGCTGTTATTTAGTGTTCTTGCTAATGTATAATATTGTGTGTTTTAGAGATACCTAGGTAGCATCTGTAGCACTACATGACAGGTAATAGTGCTGTTATCTAGTGCTCTTCCTAATGTATAATAGTGTGTTACAGAGATAACTAGGTAGTATCTGTAGCACTACATGACAGATAATAGTGCTGTTATCTAGTGCTCTTGCTAATGTATAATATTGTGTGTTATAGAGATACCTAGGTAGTATCTGTAGCACTACATGACAGGCAATAGTGCTGTTATCTAGTGCTCTTGCTAATGTATAATATTGTGTGTTATAGAGATACCTAGGTAGTATCTGTAGCACTACATGACAGGTAATAGTGCTGTAATCTAGTGCTCTTGCTAATGTATAATATTGTGTGTTATAGAGATACCTAGGTAGTATCTGTAGAACTACATGACAGGTAATAGTGCTGTTATCTAGTGCTCTTGCTAATGTATAATATTGTGTTATAGAGATACCTAGGTAGTATCTGTAGCGCTACATGACAGGTAATAGTGCTGTTATCTAGTGCTCTTGCTAATGTATAATATTGTGTGTTATAGAGATACCTAGGTAGTATCTGTAGCACTACATGACAGGTAATAGTGCTGTTATCTAGTGCTCTTGCTAATATATAATATTGTGTGTTATAGAGATACCTAGGTAGTATCTGTAGCACTACATGACAGGTAACAGTGCTGTTATCTAGTGCTCTTGCTAATGTATAATATTGTGTGTTATAGAGATACCTAGGTAGTATCTGTAGCACTACATGACAGGTAATAGTGCTGTTATCTAGTGCTCTTGCTAATGTATAATATTGTGTGTTATAGAGATACCTAGGTAGTATCTGTAGCACTACATGACAGGTAATAGTGCTGTTATCTAGTGCTCTTGCTAATGTATAATATTGTGTGTTATAGAGATACCTAGGTAGTATCTATAGCTCTACATGACAGGTAATAGTGCTGTTATCTAGTGCTCTTGCTAATGTATATTATGTTATAGAGATACCTAGGTATTATCTGTAGCACTACATGACAGGTAATAGTGCTGTTATCTAATGCTCTTGCTAATGTATAATATTGTGTATTATAGAGATACCTAGGTAGTATCTGTAGCACTACATGACAGGTAATAGTGCTGTAATCTAGTGCTCTTGCTAATGTATAATATTGTGTTATAGAGATACCTAGGTAGTATCTGTAGCACTACATGACAGGTAATAGTGCTGTTATCTAGTGCTCTTGCTAATGTATAATATTGTGTGTTATAGAGATACCTAGGTAGCATCTGTATCACTACATGACAGGTAATAGTGCTGTTATCTACTGATCTTGCTAATGTATAATATTGTGTGTTATAGAGATACCTAGGTAGTATCTGTAGCACTACATGACAGGTAATAGTACTGTTATCTACTGATCTTGCTAATGTATAATATTGTGTGTTATAGAGATACCTAGGTAGTATCTGTAGCACTACATGACAGGTAATAGTGCTGTTATCTATTGCTCTTGCTAATGTATAATATTGTGTGTTATAGAGATACCTAGGTAGTATCTGTAGCACTATATGACAGGTAATAGTGCTGTTATCTAGTGATCTTGCTAATGTATAATATTGTGTTATATAGATACCTAGGTAGTATCTGTAGCACTATATGACAGGTAATAGTGCTGTTATCTAGTGTTCTTGCTAATGTATAATATTGTGTTATAGAGATACATAGGTAGTATCTGTAGCACTACATGACAGGTAATAGTGCTGTTATCTAGTGCTCTTGCTAATGTATAATATTGTGTGTTATAGAGATACCTAGGTAGCACCTGTAGCACTACATGACAGGTAATAGTGCTGTTATCTAGTGCTCTTGCTAATGTATAATATTGTGTTATAGAGATACCTAGGTAGTATCTGTAGCACTACATGACAGGTAATAGTGCTGTTATCTAGTGCTCTTGCTAAAGTATAATATTGTGTGTTATAGAGATACCTAGGTAGTATCTGTAGCATTACATGACAGGTAATAGTGCTGTTATCTAGTGCTCTTGCTAATGTATAATATTGTGTGTTATAGAGATAACTAGGTAGTATCTGTAGCACTACATGACAGGTAATAGTGCTGTTATCTAGTGCTCTTGCTAATGTATAATATTGTGTGTTATAGAGATACCAAGGTAGTATCTGTAGCACTACATAATAGGTAATAGTGCTGTTATCTAGTGCTCTTGCTAATGTATAATATTGTGTTATAGAGATACCTAGGTAGTATCTGTAGCACTACATGACAGGTAATAGTGCTGTTATCTAGTGCTCTTGCTAATGTATAATATTGTGTTATAGAGATACCTAGATAGTATCTGTAGCATTACATGACAGGTAATAGTGCTGTTATCTATTGCTCTTGCTAATGTATAATATTGTGTGTTATAGAGATACCTAAGTAGCATCTGTAGTACTACATGACAGGTTATAGTGCTGTTATCTAGTGCTCTTGCTAATGTATAATATTGTGTGTTATAGAGATACCTAGGTAGCATCTGTAGCACTACATGACAGGTAATAGTGCTGTTATCTAGTGCTCTTGCTAATGTATAATATTGTGTGTTATAGAGATACCTAGGTAGCATCTGTAGCACTACATGACAGGTAATAGTGCTGTTATCTAGTGATCTTGCTAATGTATAATATTGTGTGTTATAGAGATAACTAGGTAGTATCTGTAGCACTACATGACAGGTAATAGTGCTGTTATCTAGTGCTCTTGCTAATGTATAATATTGTGTGTTATAGAGATACCAAGGTAGTATCTGTAGCACTACATAATAGGTAATAGTGCTGTTATCTAGTGCTCTTGCTAATGTATAATATTGTGTTATAGAGATACCTAGGTAGTATCTGTAGCACTACATGACAGGTAATAGTGCTGTTATCTAGTGCTCTTGCTAATGTATAATATTGTGTTATAGAGATACCTAGATAGTATCTGTAGCATTACATGACAGGTAATAGTGCTGTTATCTATTGCTCTTGCTAATGTATAATATTGTGTGTTATAGAGATACCTAAGTAGCATCTGTAGTACTACATGACAGGTTATAGTGCTGTTATCTAGTGCTCTTGCTAATGTATAATATTGTGTGTTATAGAGATACCTAGGTAGCATCTGTAGCACTACATGACAGGTAATAGTGCTGTTATCTAGTGCTCTTGCTAATGTATAATATTGTGTGTTATAGAGATACCTAGGTAGCATCTGTAGCACTACATGACAGGTAATAGTGCTGTTATCTAGTGATCTTGCTAATGTATAATATTGTGTGTTATAGAGATACCTAGGTAGTATCTGTAGCACTACATGACAGGTAATAGTGCTGTTATCTAGTGCTCTTGCTAATATATAATATTGTGTTATTGAGATACCTACGTAGCATCTGTAGCACTACATGACAGATAATACTGCTGTTATCTAGTGCTCTTGCTAATGTATAATATTGTGTGTTATAGAGATACCTAGGTAGTATCTGTAGCACTATATGACAGGTAATAGTGCTGTTATCTAGTGCTCTTGCTAATGTATAATATTGTGTGTTATAGAGATACCTAGGTAGTATCAGTAGCACTATATGACAGGTAATAGTGCTGTTATTTAGTGCTCATGCTAATGTATAATATTGTGTTATAGAGATACCTAGGTAGTATCTGTAGCACTACATGACAGGTAATAGGGCTGTTATCTACTGCTCTTGCTAATGTATAATATTGTGTGTTATAGAAATACCTAGGTAGTATCTCTAGCACTACAAGACAGGTAATAGTGCTGTTATTTAGTGTTCTTGCTAATGTATAATATTGTGTGTTTTAGAGATACCTAGGTAGCATCTGTAGCACTACATGACAGGTAATAGTGCTGTTATCTAGTGCTCTTGCTAATGTATAATAGTGTGTTATAGAGATAACTAGGTAGTATCTGTAGCACTACATGACAGATAATAGTGCTGTTATCTAGTGCTCTTGCTAATGTATAATATTGTGTGTTATAGAGATACCTAGGTAGTATCTGTAGCACTACATGACAGGCAATAGTGCTGTTATCTAGTGCTCTTGCTAATGTATAATATTGTGTGTTATAGAGATACCTAGGTAGTATCTGTAGCACTACATGACAGGTAATAGTGCTGTAATCTAGTGCTCTTGCTAATGTATAATATTGTGTTATAGAGATACCTAGGTAGTATCTGTAGCACTACATGACAGGTATTAGTGCTGCTATCCAGTGCTCTTCCTAATGTATAATATTGTGTGTTATAGAGATACCTAAGTAGTATCTGTAGCACTACATGACAGGTAATAGTGCTGTTATCTAGTGCTCTTGCTAATGTATAATATTGTATGTTATAGAGATACCTAGGTAGCATCTGTAGCGCTACATGACAGGTAGTAGTGCTGTTATCTAGTGCTCTTGCTAATGTATAATATTGTGTTATAGAGATACCTAGGTAGTATCTGTAGCACTACATGTCAGGTAATAGTGCTGTTATCTAGTGCTCTTGCTAATGTATAATATTGTGTGTTATAGAGATACCTAGGTAGTATATGTAGCACTACATGACAGGTAATAGTGCTGTTATCTAGTGCTCTTGCTAATGTATAAAATTGTGTGTTATAGAGATACCAAGGTAGTATCTGTAGCACTACATGACAGGTAATAGTGCTGTTATCTAGTGCTCTTGCTAATGTATAATATTGTGTGTTATAGAGATACCTAGGTAGTTTCTGTAGCACTACATGACAGGTAATAGTGCTGTTATCTATTGCTCTTGCTAATGTATAATATTGTGTTATAGAGATACCTAGGTAGTATCTGTAGCACTACATGACAGGTAATAGTGCTGTTATCTATTGCTCTTGCTAATGTATAATATTGTGTTATAGAGATACCTAGGTAGTATCTGTAGCACTACATGACAGGTAATAGTGCTGTTATGTAGTGCTCTTGCTAATGTAAAATATTGTGTGTTATAGAGATACCTAGGTAGCATCTGTAGCACTACATGACAGGTAATAGTGCTGTTATCTACTGATCTTGCTAATGTATAATATTGTGTGTTATCGAGATACATAGTTAGTATCTGTAGCACTACATGACAGGTAATAGTGCTGTTATCTAGTGCTCTTGCTAATGTATAATATTGTGTGTTATAGAGATACCTAGGTAGTTTCTGTAGCACTACATGACAGCTAATAGTTCTGTTATCTAGTGCTCTTGATAATGTATAATATTGTGTTATAGAGATACCTAGGTAGTATCGGTAGCACTACATGACAGGTAATAGTGCTGTTATCTAGTGCTCTTGCTAAAGTATAATATTATGTGTTATAGAGATATCTAGGTAGCATCTGTAGCACTACATGACAGGTAATAGTGCTGTTATCTAGTGCTCTTGCTAAAGTATAATATTGTGTGTTATAGAGATACCTAGGTAGTATCTGTAGCACTACATGACAGGTAAAAGTGCTGCCATCTAGTACTCTTGCTAATGTTTAATATTGTGTTATAGAGATACCTAGGTAGTATCTATAGCTCTACATGACAGGTAATAGTGCTGTTATCTAATGCTCTTGCTAATGTATAATATTGTGTGTTATAGAGATACCTAGGTAGTATCTGTAGCTCTACATGACAGGTAATAGTGCTGTTATCTACTGATCTTGCTAAAGTATAATATTGTGTGTTATAGAGATACCTAGGTAGTATCTGTAGCACTACATGACAGGTAATAGTGCTGTTATCTAGTGCTCTTGCTAATGTATAATATTGTGTTATAGAGATACCTAGGTAGCGTCTGTAGCACTATATGACAGGTAATAGTGCTGTTATCTAGTGCTCTTGCTAATGTATAATATTGTGTGTTATAGAGATACCTAGGTAGTATCTGTAGCATTACATGAGAGGTAACAGTGCTGTTATCTAGTGCTCTTGCTAATGTATAATATTGTGTGTTATAGAGATACCTAGGTATTATCTGTAGCACTACATGACAGGTAATAGTGCTGTTATCTAATGCTCTTGCTAATGTATAATATTGTGTGTTATAGAGATACCTAGGTAGTATCTGTAGCACTACATGACAGGTAATAGTGCTGTTATCTACTGATCTTGCTAATGTATAATATTGTGTTATAGAGATAACTAGGTAGTATCTGTAGCACTATATGACAGGTAATAGTGCTGTTATCTAGTGCTCTTGCTAATGTATAATATTATGTTATAGAGATACCTAGGTAGTATCTGTAGCACTATATGACAGGTAATAGTGCTGTTATCTAGTGCTCTTGCTAATGTATAATATTGTGTGTTATAGAGATACCTAGGTAGTATCTGTAGCACTACATGAGAGGTAATAGTGCTGTTATCTAGTGCTCTTGCTAATGTATAATATTGTGTGTTATAGAGATACCTAGGTATTATCTGTAGCACTACATGACAGGTAATAGTGCTGTTATCTAATGCTCTTGCTAATGTATAATATTGTGTGTTATAGAGATACCTAGGTAGTATCTGTAGCACTACATGAGAGGTAATAGTGCTGTTATCTACTGATCTTGCTAATGTATAATATTGTGTTATAGAGATAACTAGGTAGTATCTGTAGCACTATATGACAGGTAATAGTGCTGTTATCTAGTGCTCTTGCTAATGTATAATATTATGTTATAGAGATACCTAGGTAGTATCTGTAGCACTATATGACAGGTAATAGTGCTGTTATGTAGTGCTCTTGCTAATGTATAATATTGTGTTATAGAGATACCAAGGTAGTATCTGTAGCACTACATGACAGGTAATAGTGCTGTTATCTAGTGCTCTTGCTAATGTATAATATTGTGTGTTATAGAGATACCTAGGTAGTATCTGTAGCACTACATGACAGGCAATAGTGCTGTTATCTAATGATCTTGCTAATGTATAATATTGTGTGTTATAGAGATACCTAGGTAGTATCTGTAGCACTACATGACAGGTAATAGTGCTGTTATCTAGTGCTCTTGCTAATGTATAATATTGTGTTATAGAGATACCAAGGTAGTATCTGTAGCACTACATGACAGGTAATAGTGCTGTTATCTAGTGCTCTTGCTAATGTATAATATTGTGTGTTATAGAGATACCTAGGTAGTATCTGTAGCACTACATGACAGGCAATAGTGCTGTTATCTAGTGCTCTTGCTAATGTATAATATTGTGTGTTATAGAGATACCTAGGTAGTATCTGTAGCACTACATGACAGGTAATAGTGCTGTAATCTAGTGCTCTTGCTAATGTATAATATTGTGTTATAGAGATACCTAGGTAGTATCTGTAGCACTACATGACAGGTAATAGTGCTGTAATCTAGTGCTCTTGCTAATGTATAATATTGTGTTATAGAGATACCTAGGTAGTATCTGTAGCACTACATGACAGGTATTAGTGCTGCTATCCAGTGCTCTTCCTAATGTATAATATTGTGTGTTATAGAGATACCTAAGTAGTATCTGTAGCACTACATGACAGGCAATAGTGCTGTTATCTAGTGCTCTTGCTAATGTATAATATTTTATGTTATAGAGATACCTAGGTAGCATCTGTAGCGCTACATGACAGGTAGTAGTGCTGTTATCTAGTGCTCTTGCTAATGTATAATATTGTGTTATAGAGATACCTAGGTAGCATCTGTAGCACTACATGACAGGTAATAGTGCTGTTATCTAGTGCTCTTGCTAATGTATAAAATTGTGTGTTATAGAGATACCAAGGTAGTATCTGTAGCACTACATGACAGGTAATTGTGCTGTTATCTAGTGCTCTTGCTAATGTATAATATTGTGTGTTATAGAGATACCTAGGTAGTTTCTGTAGCACTACATGACAGGTAATAGTGCTGTTATCTAGTGATCTTGCTAATGTATAATATTGTGTTATAGAGATACCTAGGTAGTATCTGTAGCACTATATGACAGGTAATAGTGCTGTTATCTAGTGCTCTTGCTAATGTATAATATTGTGTGTTATAGAGATACCTAGGTAGTATCTGTAGCACTACATGAGAGGTAATAGTGCTGTTATCTAGTGCTCTTGCTAATGTATAATATTGTGTGTTATAGAGATACCTAGGTATTATCTGTAGCACTACATGACAGGTAATAGTGCTGTTATCTAATGCTCTTGCTAATGTATAATATTGTGTGTTATAGAGATACCTAGGTAGTATCTGTAGCACTACATGAGAGGTAATAGTGCTGTTATCTACTGATCTTGCTAATGTATAATATTGTGTTATAGAGATAACTAGGTAGTATCTGTAGCACTATATGACAGGTAATAGTGCTGTTATCTAGTGCTCTTGCTAATGTATAATATTATGTTATAGAGATACCTAGGTAGTATCTGTAGCACTATATGACAGGTAATAGTGCTGTTATGTAGTGCTCTTGCTAATGTATAATATTGTGTTATAGAGATACCAAGGTAGTATCTGTAGCACTACATGACAGGTAATAGTGCTGTTATCTAGTGCTCTTGCTAATGTATAATATTGTGTGTTATAGAGATACCTAGGTAGTATCTGTAGCACTACATGACAGGTAATAGTGCTGTTATCTAATGATCTTGCTAATGTATAATATTGTGTGTTATAGAGATACCTAGGTAGTATCTGTAGCACTACATGACAGGTAATAGTGCTGTTATCTAGTGCTCTTGCTAATGTATAATATTGTGTTATAGAGATACCAAGGTAGTATCTGTAGCACTACATGACAGGTAATAGTGCTGTTATCTAGTGCTCTTGCTAATGTATAATATTGTGTGTTATAGAGATACCTAGGTAGTATCTGTAGCACTACATGACAGGCAATAGTGCTGTTATCTAGTGCTCTTGCTAATGTATAATATTGTGTGTTATAGAGATACCTAGGTAGTATCTGTAGCACTACATGACAGGTAATAGTGCTGTAATCTAGTGCTCTTGCTAATGTATAATATTGTGTTATAGAGATACCTAGGTAGTATCTGTAGCACTACATGACAGGTAATAGTGCTGTAATCTAGTGCTCTTGCTAATGTATAATATTGTGTTATAGAGATACCTAGGTAGTATCTGTAGCACTACATGACAGGTATTAGTGCTGCTATCCAGTGCTCTTCCTAATGTATAATATTGTGTGTTATAGAGATACCTAAGTAGTATCTGTAGCACTACATGACAGGCAATAGTGCTGTTATCTAGTGCTCTTGCTAATGTATAATATTTTATGTTATAGAGATACCTAGGTAGCATCTGTAGCGCTACATGACAGGTAGTAGTGCTGTTATCTAGTGCTCTTGCTAATGTATAATATTGTGTTATAGAGATACCTAGGTAGCATCTGTAGCACTACATGACAGGTAATAGTGCTGTTATCTAGTGCTCTTGCTAATGTATAAAATTGTGTGTTATAGAGATACCAAGGTAGTATCTGTAGCACTACATGACAGGTAATTGTGCTGTTATCTAGTGCTCTTGCTAATGTATAATATTGTGTGTTATAGAGATACCTAGGTAGTTTCTGTAGCACTACATGACAGGTAATAGTGCTGTTATCTATTGCTCTTGCTTTTTTTTTTTTTAATTTATTTATTATTTTCCAACAATGTACAACAACATAATTTGGGCAAAATTATTACATTGACACATCTCACAGGATGATTTAAACATAAAAAAAAGAAACCCAGCAGAGTACTACATATGCTTTTTCTAACCACATATTTAGCCTTAAAATTCCTTTTTGAAACTATAACTGACATAAGTCATTACAATAGGATGCAAAGGAACCTTTCTTGACCCAACTCAAGGTTACATTTTAGGCCACACAACTTCTTGACATTCATATCTCTACAAATATAAAGAATTAATAACGAACAGATACATATGTTAAATATAGATTATACCTCTCTACATCTTACAAAAATACATCCTGTATTTTCTTAGCCCAATTTAAAAAAATAAAAATAAAAAAAAATTAATGTCTAAATTCCTAGTAGTACTGATAATTAACTTAATAGATACCTAGGTTATAGCCCTGGAGAAAAGATGCACTTGTTGGAAAGATTTTCTAATGAAATAACAAACACATAACAATAAATAACAAAAAACCACATGAGACAAAAAACAAGAGAGGGAGAAAGAAAAAAAAAAATGGGAAAAAAGGGGGGAAGGAAAAGAAGGAAGGAAGGAAACCTATTGCTCTTGCTAATGTATAATATTGTGTTATAGAGATACCTAGGTAGTATCTGTAGCACTACATGACAGGTAATAGTGCTGTTATCTATTGCTCTTGCTAATGTATAATATTGTGTTATAGAGATACCTAGGTAGTATCTGTAGCACTACATGACAGGTAATAGTGCTGTTATGTAGTGCTCTTGCTAATGTAAAATATTGTGTGTTATAGAGATACCTAGGTAGTATCTGTAGCAATACATGACAGGTAATAGTGCTGTTATCTAGTGCTCTTGCTAATGTAAAATATTATGTGTTATAGAGATACCTAGGTAGCATCTGTAGCACTACATGACAGGTAATAGTGCTGTTATCTACTGATCTTGCTAATGTATAATATTGTGTGTTATAGAGATACCTAGTTAGTATCTGTAGCACTACATGACAGATAATAGTTCTGTTATCTAGTGCTCTTGATAATGTATAATATTGTGTTATAGAGATACCTAGGTAGTATCGGTAGCACTACATGACAGGTAATAGTGCTGTTATCTAGTGCTCTTGCTAATGTATAATATTATGTGTTATAGAGATATCTAGGTAGCATCTGTAGCACTACATGACAGGTAATAGTGCTGTTATCTAGTGCTCTTGCTAATGTATAATATTGTGTGTTATAGAGATACCTAGTTAGTATCTGTAGCACTACATGACAGGTAATAGTGCTGTTATCTAGTGCTCTTGCTAATGTATAATATTGTGTGTTATAGAGATACCTAGGTAGTTTCTGTAGCACTACATGACAGGTTATAGTGCTGTTAGCTAGTGCTCTTGCTAATGTATAATATTGTGTGTTATAGAGATACCTAGGTAGTATCTGTAGCACTACATGACAGGTAATAGAGCTGTTATCTAGTGCTCTTGCTAATGTATAATATTGTATGTTATATAGATACCTAGGTAGTATCTGTAGCACTACATGACAGGTAATAGTGCTGTTATCTAGTGCTCTTGATAGTGTATAATATTGTGTGTTATAGAGATATCTAGGTAGTTTCTGTAGCACTACATGACAGGTAGTAGTGCTGTTATCTAGTGCTCTTGCTAATGTATAATATTGTGTTATAGAGATACCTAGGTAGTATCTGTAGCACTACATGACAGGTAATAGTACTGTTATCTAGTGCTCTTGCTAATGTATAATATTATGTTATTGAGATACCTAGGTAGTATCTGTAGCACTACATGACAGGTAATAGTACTGTTATCTAGTGCTCTTGCTAATGTATAATATTGTGTGTTATAGAGATACCTAGGTAGTTTCTGTAGCACTACATGACAGGTAATAGTGCTGTTATCTAGTGATCTTGCTAATGTATAATATTGTGTTATAGAGATACCTAGGTAGTATCTGTAGCACTACATGACAGGAAATAGTGCTGTTATCTAGTGCTCTTGCTAATGTATAATATTGTGTGTTATAGAGATACCTAGGTAGGATCTGTAGCACTACATGACAGGTAATAGTGCTGTTATCTAGTGCTCTTGCTAATGTATAATATTGTGTGTTATAGAGATACCTAAGTAGTATCTGTAGCACTACATGACAGGTAATAGTGCTGTTATCTAGTGCTCTTGCTAATGTATAATATTGTGTGTTATAGAGATACCTAGGTAGTATCTGTAGCACTACATGACAGGTAATAGTGCTGTTATCTAGTGCTCTTGCTAATGTCGTGAGTGAGCTCGTCTCAGGTGCAGTAATAAAGAGGTCCAGACCAGATATTTATCAAACAAGGGCTCACCTCAGGAGAGGTAATCTTTATTACACTGTTGCAACAGTGTCCCAGCACAAAAACACAGAAACACAAGACTAACACATTTTTCCTATGCATGCATTTTTTTACCCTTACAGTTCCTTACAAAGCAGAGAGCTAATTGGCTGATAATGATTGGCCAATAAATCTCACGTGATTAGTGGTTACTAGGAAAGGGAAATAAAAAACAGGTCCTCTATGTTAAAATTTGGGAGATATGTTTTCTTGGAATGTGACCAGAGGCTAGTTGGCTAATTGGATTGAGAAGTTGATACTGTACAGAGAAGCCTTGGATTTTACCTTGAGTTTCAGATATTTAGAAAACAATGTATGGCAGAAGCCATAACTTTATGATGTACTGATACATACTTATAAGACTAAAAGTAAGTTGTTAAAGATACATCACTTATTGGAAAATACAGAAGTAATATATCTGCAGTTTCAGAGAAGAGTTCAGTAAAAGAAAAGGAAAAGTTTGGTTAAACATATAAAATAATGAAAATATAATAAGCAGCTCATAACATTCCCCCCTTTGATCGCAAACGTCAAAGTGCCGCGATCACAAAAAGTAAATGCGACTCATGGCGGTTTGACAATCACAATGCTATTAGTACATGGGTGCTCGCGTCCAAGATGGTTCACAGGATTACAAGAGGGTAAGCAAAAACAAGGTAGGAGTGAAGTTATTAGGTAGTAGGCAATTCCGCTATTACCGGACGCTAGTCGCCATCGGGTGGAGTAGACAACTACCTAAACATTCCTATGCTATATATGTGTGTGTGGCATGACATATGTGTGTGGCATGACATAGTGCAGAAACATCCCCTCCCAGATTTATTAACAACAATTAACAATCCCCATCATTCTTGCAGAGTTGATGGCGAATAGTGGGTTGTCAGGCAGTATCATGGCATGTTTGGGAGGTGAAGGAATTCTGCACCTGTGAAGGAAATATAGAGAGTGTAAGTATAAGGTAATGCAATATGAAAGCAAAATAAAACAATATAGAAAGACAATGAAGAAATAGAAACCACCAGGGTGGGAAAAAGGAGTGGGTTATGGGTATACAGGCTACGACCGGGGTGGCCATCAAGGTAGATGATGGTCAATGGTCTCTCCGTGGCCAGTTTCCCAATGTAGGAAAGTTCTAGACGATCCTAGGGACGTAGTGCATCCTGCATAGGGATAAGACAGGGAATTTTAGGGCACAGCTGGTGGGTAGGCAATAACATTGTAAGATCAAGAGGTCAAAAGAGACATAGAGTAGGAGAGAAGTAGGTGAGCTCAGAAGAAATCAGGGTCAAGAGAGATCTCAGCATGGTGGGGAGATTCAAAACGGATAGAGGGAAACAAGTATTTGGGAGAAGAATGAGACACAGTGAAAACATTCTTGCATGTAGAGATTAGACCAGGTACACATTGTATACAGCAACACATCAGTATAAGGCATACTATAATAACAATGCCATACAAAAAAGGGAGTATAACATCCCAAATTAGGTAGCCAATCAAAGAGATGGTTAAAAATACCTCCAAGGCTAAATTTGTCATCAATCACATCTTGGACATCCTGGGATAGGGACCTAATAACTGTGAGATGGTGACTCAAA
Organism: Bombina bombina; assembly: GCF_027579735.1. Taxonomy (NCBI): domain Eukaryota; kingdom Metazoa; phylum Chordata; class Amphibia; order Anura; family Bombinatoridae; genus Bombina; species Bombina bombina. The sequence goes on from NC_069505.1 coordinate 10,620,324, forward strand.
TTAAGTGATTGATCAGTAACATAGGTACAACATTCTTTGCTCACAAGACTACACCCCCCCCTCCCCTCCCCTCCTTGGGAAGCCAGGAGGTAATCAAGGGCCATCATATTCTGCAATGCTAGTTGTCTAAGCTGCTTCAACTCTTGGGCCACACTCTGAACAACTCCTGCACTCTCATTCATAAAGGTCTGTAGTATCACAGATAACATGATGATGTCCTGATGATTCAGGTAGACACCAACGGCCGGGAGGATAGCTCGACCAGTTGAATCTCCAGCATACTGTTGGACAAGGGGGGGCAGCAAGCTTCCAGATTCACGTTTATTGCGAATTGGGCCCAAGGGCAGCGTGGGGACAACACGGATGGCTGGGGTTACCACACCCAGGAAGCAGATGGCTGTATAGTTACCAGGGAGGACTGACACCGCTGTCTGTCCACATATCCAATACAACCCAGTGGGTGGTCTGCTGAGGAAAGATTGTACAAGGGATGGGGAAACAAAAGTACAATTGGGGCCCTGGAGGAAACAAAAAAAAGTGCAGTGAGATTATGATTCACAGTTAGGATCATACCAGAGGAATTTACCAGCCGGAAATGAGTGCCATTACTGGAGATTACATACTCACATAGGGAGGCACCCAACCCCACTGTAGCTTGGCCAATTTCCCTGCAGATAGTACCATATGAGGTGCCTCCCAAAGAGATAAAATTACCTGATAGGTTGAACAATGGTGTACCTGGAGGAATAAAAGTAGACAAATCAAAGGTAAACAAATCAACATTAATACCCATAAGAGGAATACCCCCCTTATGATGAGTGGGAATGCGAGCACAAATATAACAATTGCCCTCGGTGTGATTGGCTATAGTTTGGAGTAGGACAACGTGTGAGTTTAGTCCCCATTCACCTAAAGAATAGTTCTCTGTGGACAATTGGGCATTAAGTAAATGGGGAAAGAATCATGGGGGTAAATATGGGTTGTGGCAAAGGTAGTTATATGGGAACATCAAGCAAGAAGGGGTGACTTTCGTTTCTCAGCTACCCACTTCATAATTTTCAAACCACATTCACTAGTGGGGGCTATGCAAATAGACTGGATAACAAACCCCTTAGGACCTTTAAATACGAACTTTGAGTATAATTACTTGTTGAGGGCAGCTAGTAGTAGGAGGAAAAACTGCCACAGATACAAGGTTATCAGAACAAGAGTATTTAGTAAAGGGGTTAGGACAAACACATTGACCAGAAGACACATATTGGGAAATAGAGTAAGAGAGCATGGTCAAAAGTGTGACACAAAAAAAAGGAGACATATTGAGGGATGTTACTCAAGATATCAACAGAGGAGTGAGACAATCAAAATAAGAGTTAGGAAGACAGATTTTTCAGTTTCATTCATTCAAATAGTGGGATTTTACTATTTCTGGTTAGTCTGAGTTTCAAACCCGGAAGGGTCTGAATTAACCAATCATCGTCAGGGGTCTTGGTTACCCCTTCTTCAGAGGCCTTGGTTGCCCCAACTTCTTCTTTCTTTGGCTTGTTGCAGGCTGCTTCTTTTTCTGGGCTGTATCTTTAACACCTGGAGTAGTGGATCCAAGAGTCGACCTTGGCAACTTAAATAGTTGTTGGAGTAGTCAGCAAAACCAGTAAGGACCTTTCCAGAGAGGCTGCAGTAGCTTTTTTTGATAGGTCTGGACTAAAATAAAGTCACCTGACTGGAAGGGATGTGCAGTCACGTCCAATGGCAAAGACTGAGAGAGAGAGAGACATGTCTGTGGAGAGAATGTCTGCAGTTGCAAAAGATAAGCAGTTAGTTATACATCACCTACTGCAAGGTCAGGCAGGTGTAAAGTGTTGGTACTCTACAAAGGAGGTGGCCTACCAAACAATAGTTCATATGGTGAGAGCTTGAGGGTCCCCCTATGGTTTGTGCGAGTTCCAAACAGTGCTAGGGACAAAGCATCTACCCATTTAAGGCTTGCTTGAGAACAAATTTTAGCAATAGTCTGTTTTAGGGTCTGGTTCTTTCTTTCCACTTGGCCTGAGCTTTCTGGATGCCAAGGGGTATGGAGATGCCAAGTAAAGCCTAAGGCTAATGTCAGTTGCTGAATAATATTACTTGTGAAATGTGTTCCTCCTTTAGATTCAATTACTCTGGGGAGGCTAAACCTGGGTATACGTTTTTTTAGCATTCACTTGGCAACTTCTTGGACTTTCACAGTTCTTGTAGGAAAGGCCTCGACCCATCCAGTAAGTTGGTCCACTATCACAAGTACATTTTTGAAACCCCTACAGGGAGGTATGTCAGAAAAGTCAATTTGTAAACATTCAAAAGTTTGAAATGCCCATGGGCATCCGCCTGGTGGGCCTTTAGGCCCCCCCCCCCCCTTAGATTGAATTGAGCACAAGTCACAATTCAATACAACTCATTTTGCAGCTTGATGGGGGGGGCAAACCACTGTCTGTTAAGGGTTTCAGCAAGTTGTGTGGTACCTCAGTGTGTTTGGTTATGCAGAAAGGATAGCATAAGAGAGAGGTGTGGTTGAGGTAGAGCAGGGCATCCATCTGGGGTGGACCAGATACCAAAAGAGTCACAGGTAACACCAAGAATAGTACAGAGGTGAACAGTTTGTTCAGAAAGAGAAGTGTAAAGACAATGTAGTGTCAAAAGGGTGAGGTTTGTGAGTGGGTGTGAGAGAAGGATAAATGGCAGAGAAGCTGCATGCTAAGCAATTTGATCAGCATAACTATTACAAAGTGAAATGGGTTCCTGTGAGTGGCTGTGTGCTTTGCAATGCATGACAGAGATGGAAGTGGGTAAATGGATTGAGTCAAGGAATGCAGAAGCTTGTGGTGCATTGGCAATTTGGGTACCAGCAGAAGTTAGAAAACCCCTTAATTTCCATAATTGACCAGTGGCATATACAATCCCTAAAGCATATTTACTATCAGTGTAAATGTTTACTGACCTGTCCTTTGAGAGCTGACAAGCAAGTGTGAGTGCATGTAGCTCAGTCGCTTGGGCACTGTAGTGAGATGGGAGGGGCTCGGCCTCTATAACAGAATCTGTCATGACTACAGCAGAAACATTCACCATCCTCAAACTTCCATCACAGAACAGTGTCCAATCCAGGTTAGGTAGAGGCACATCAGAGAGGCCATCCCTTAGTTTGGAGGAAAAGAGAGATACAGATAAACAGTCATAGTGTGGGGTACCATCATCAGGCAGAGGTAACAAAGTTGCTGGGTTGAGAGAGGTACAGTGGATGATAGTGATATTAGAAGGTACAAGAAGCAATGTCTCATACCTAGTGAGACGTTGGTTTAAAAAAAATGTTGTGCATTTGTCTGATTGAGTAAGAGATGTACTGCGTGTGGCAAATAAATGTGTAAAGAATGTCCCTGTACAAGCTCCTTTGCTCTATTTTGGCATTTGAAATAGCTGATTTAGTCTGTGGTATTCCCACCTATAGTAAAAGTTTTATACTGGAGTCTCAGCTATCAATCAGCCTAAGTAAACAAGTCAGCATAAGAGACCACACTCACAATGGGGGGCAAGTTTACCCAAATTAAGAATAATTTTTAATTGAAACTGCTTGACATAGTTAAATATACTAGTGCTGAGCATACAATAAACTTCATTTTCTTTCTCTGTAAATATTTTTTTTTTTTTTTAAATCTCAGATTTTATATCAGTTTGCCTATACCCCTTTAAATATTTTTTTTTCCCTGCCTTCTGTGCATAGCACTTGCTCCACCCCCTGACTCGGTGTTGAGCAGTGAGCAGTTTTTTTTTTAGAGCTTGAATACATTCAGGTCAGTGATATCTCTCCGTTTGCAACTTATTTGAAGAGAAAAAGAAAACGTTTGCAACATGCAATTCCACTCCTGTATTAGAACAGACTTTTACACAGACCTGTATGTATTCAACTCAGAAGTCAAATCCACATCGGCATGAAGCCTCAATCAGCTGGAAAGCAAATGTAACTCTTTTTTTTTCCACTGCTAGTCTCACAGATTTTATATTATACTGAATATATATACAAGGAAAGGTCTGCACAAGGTGATTATGTAAGCAAACTATTGTAAAACAAACTAAAGTAAAAATATAGAAAATCATCCAGGTCTTATGCAATTATTATGCTCCCAGAGACAGGACCAGTAAACACAGCAGATTTGCATAATCAACAAATGCAAGATAACAAGACAATACAATAGCATTTAGTCTGAATTTCAAATGAGTAGTAGATTCTTTTCTAACACATTTCTAAGTTATGTATATTTCCACTCCCCCTGTACTATGTGATAGCAATCAGCCAATCACAAATGCATATACGTATAGTCTGAGTTCTTGCACATGCTCAGTAGGAGCTGGTGACTCAAAAAAAAAAAATGTAAATATAAAAGACTGTGCACATTATTTTTAATGGAAGTAAATTGGAAAGTTGTTTAAAATTGCATGCTGTATCTGAATCATGAAAATTTTATAAAACCTGAGTGTCCCTTTAAATGTAAAGTGTGGGGAGTGATATTTAAATTTATTTTGTTAGCTGCCGATTGTGTGTGCACATTGGAGGTTTACTGTCTTTAGCATATCATTTACTAAAGCACTTTGATTGGCCATGGGGCGGGGTAATAGAGCATTGTAGCACTGCCCTTTTATCAGGGCATTCCAGGGACATTTAGCTGAACTGCAAAGAAGAAGATAAAAAATGTAAAAAAAATAATATATTTTACAAACTACTACATTTTATGTATTATCTCCTTTACTTGTTAATCCAGTGTTATTGCTGCTCATGAACTCCCATGAGTGAACTGGTCCTTTAAGTAATAAAATGACAATTTTCCATTGCTCTGTCTAAGCACTGAGCTCCGATTTACAGACAAATATAACACAATGAGATATTCTTATTATCTAAAATTCAACCCATAGCAATCAACTGTGTTTTGAAAGCATAAAACCAGCTACTTCATATATATATATATATATATATATATATATATATATATATATATACAAATAAACTTGCAAATGCAATTTCTCCTATATTTTATACTATGCAGCTTGCATAACAAGTCATTGAAAATACATTAATTTAAAAACAATTTTACAGTGTACTGTCCCCATAAGGGCTGACCATTTATCATGTATATTACATATTCAACCTTATTGTCTTATTTATCATTAAAACTCCACCTCCCTACTGCATCACAACCTGCGTATACTTAAATATTTATTGCAAAAGAAACAGACCCAAATACATACATCTAATGACACACAGTCCATAATACAGCAAAGAAGCAGAACTCCAATGGCAAACAAGACAAGTTTTTTTTTACCTTATTTTATCTTTTCCACAAACATACTTAACCCATTAATCATATACAAGAAAAACTCTCATATTTATCAGAGCGTGACAAAAATGACACACACCATCGCACTTTCAAAGTCCTTAGTTACTTCACTTGCATATATTTTATATGCCTCAAACAGATGGAAACACATTCAATCTCTTATCAGCCCATACATAAAACAAATTTCACTTAAAACTAAAAAAAAATGCTATTATTGGCGCACAAAATTAAGAACATACATATGACTTTAAAACCAAGTTACAGCAATTACAAGCAAATCATTACGTCATCAAATTTCTTAGCTAAGAATCCCTGATACACACACACAGCTCCAGCCTGCATCAAACATCAAGGCCAGCTTTCTTTTGCAGCGATCGTACACAGAATTAATATCAACTCGCATACCTCAAATATTTCACTCCCAGCATTTATTCTAAAGCAATGTTAACATACATGAAACTTTTAGTTTCCAATCGGCATCTTCTATGTTCTTCCATCCGATGACGAGCGGCTCCATCTTGAAGACCTCCGGCACGGATCCATCCTCTTCTTCCGATGACTAGACGACAAATGAAGGTTCCTTTAAGGGACGTCATCCAAGATGGCGTCCCTCGAATTCCGATTGGCTGATAGGATTCTATCAGCCAATCGGAATTAAGGTAGGAAAATTCTGATTGGCTGATGGAATCAGCCAATTAGATTCAAGTTCAATCCGATTGGCTGATTGGATCAGCCAATCAGATTGAGCTCACATTCTATTGGCTGATCGGAACAGCCAATAGAATGCGAGCTCAATCTGATTGGTTGATTGGATCAGCCAATCGGATTGAACTTGAATCTGATTGGCTGATTCCATCAGCCAATCAGACTTTTCCTACCTTAATTCCGATTGGCTGATAGAATCCTATCAGCCAATCGGAATTCGAGGGACGCCATCGTGGATGACGTCCCTTAAAGGAACCTTCATTTGTCGTCTAGTCGTCGGAAGAAGAGGATGGATCCGCGCCGGAGGTCTTCAAGATGGAGCCGCTCGTCATCGGATGGAAGAACATAGAAGATGCCGCTTGGATGAAGATGTTTGCCGGTCCGGATCTCCACTTCTGCCCGGATAGGATGAAGACTTCTGCCCGAAGATGGACTTCTTCAGCCACCGCTTGGATCAAGACTTCAGCCGGAGGATGGACGTCTTCAGCCCCCCGCTTGGGTTTGGATCA